>NC_090933.1:470590599-470893630 GCF_040938575.1 Ambystoma mexicanum
GTGAGACGGAGAAAGAGGCGACATCAAATCAACTGTTAATGGGGACAATGAAGGTGCCATAGATGATGTGGTGAGCGTAACAGCATGCAGAAAAGAGATACCACAACTGAGATAAAAAAGAGAAAGTGGTTTGGAGGTGGTGACTACAGGGAGAGAAGTTAGTATTGGCCATGTGATGGTAATGAAAGAGAAGAATAAGTGAACATGAGGACGCGAAAGGAGAAGCAGGAGGGAAAACTCAGTATTGAAGGGGGCTGAGAAAAAGAGAACAAAACAACCTTGTATATTGGGAAATTAGTAAGTTTATGCCTGTCATGTTCTGGCCTAGGTAGGAATAAAGAGTGGTAGGAGGAATAATATCAAAAAAGGGAAGCAATCTTGAGGCCAGAGACATGCAGTAAGAAAATGAAATGCCCCGGCAAGGCAAATCCCAAAGACCTCCTGAATCTCACCCTGCAGGCTACTCCTACTTACTCATTTGATTGCACAATCTCATGCCCTCATTTGTCTGGTAATGACATACTATGTTCTGGTATGTACTTCATACAAGACGTGTTGCTTTTAGACACTGTGCATTTTTATTACCCAGATGCTAATGTAATTTCCATTTTTGTGCCCTGAAAACCCCAAATAATGTATGTTGTATATTTTTTCAAAGGGACTGTACTCTAAAAGGTTGACTGTTTTTGTTTGCTCAGATATCGCTCCATTGTAGGCATTGCTTACGAGTACTTACGAGTACCTCACTAACTCATAGCTCTTGTTAACTCTGATAATACATTGTAAACAGTGTGGCATACCATACCCACATTCTTTTTTACTTATTCAAAGCCAACTATCTGATCTACCAAACCATTTGTGCCAGGCACCACTGTTGCTAATGTTTAAACTGTGATTGGCAACAGGTGGAAGCTTAGAGTTTAGGTATTGCAGCCACCAGGTATATTGTCTGCTTGTGAGAGAGTTTGCTCACATGGCCTGCTGGAAGCTGTGGACTGGAATTAGGTGGTAGGTCTGAGTATGCCTACAGATCGGGACCAGGGCAAGACAGGTATGTATTGTTCTCTCTACATTAAGCATATAGGGATGTCTTACATTAAAGTGACAGGTGCTCCCTGGGGGGCTGACTATTAGGTCAAAATGCCCTACACTTTTTATTTTATTTTTTGTTTTAAAAAAAAAAGTGTTTTTGGTTTTTTATTGCTTTTGCATTTCTTGTTTTACATTCATTTATATTCCATTTCTTTTTTATATTGAAATGTTTATTATAAAGGTCACCTTATGGCCCTAATATATACAGTGCTATGGCTGTGCCCCACCCCTGCAGGGTGGTACGTGTGGTTGATAGGTAGGCAGGCAGTACCTAATGGCCACACAGATGGGCATGATGATGCATGTCCCTAATGGCCTGAAATCCGCCTGCATGATGGGCATATGTCTCTAACAGTCTTAACAGATGCCACACTAATTGGCATATATGGCATTATCCGGAAACCAATCTGCATCCTGAGCAGGGGACACACGTGTGGTCTGTAGAGGGAGTTGTGGATCTGACCTTTAGATACAGAAAAAAACAGGTCTGGTTTATGTTTACAACCCATGCGTTTATCCCTAAACCAATACAAAGCGTCTGCTGACCAGTCTGAAACAACTTGTAAGAGAACCAAGAAACCTCGAAAAGACATGGCATTGAATGTTTGCTTTAAACTGCAAATCCTGCTACCGAACATTGAGGATGTTTGTGACTGAGTTGTTACACAATACCAACCTTTGACAGCTCATAATTCCAGTGAAGTCTGAAATTGGGACGAGGTACACTTTAACTGGGAAACTGAGGTGTCTATCCATGCTGTTGAGTGAGGGATTTAGCAGGGGTGCCTTGAGGAATCATTGTAAGTGAATCTTGTGAAGGAGGACCAGAACGATAGGATGTGGAGGGACTAGGAGAAATCTTGAATGATTTGAGGACAATGCCTTTATCCTGTGGAAACCGCAAACAATGAAAGTGATGGAGATGTTGGAAATGTAAATATGGCGCTATCTGTAATAATTGCTTTTAATAACTCTGCTAAAATCTAAACTGCAGATCTGGCCATGAACTGAGGGCTATAGGCGATAGAGTATTATATGAACAAAAGACTGATTATTACTTGACAAAAAAGATGTGCAACAGATGTTTAAAACCCAGAAAGTTAACGTACAGTTTTTCAGAAATTGATTGAGTCCACTATACATATATGCATTTATGCTTAGAAAAAACGACAAATGACGAGCGTGCAATACACGTCTATCAGTAAAAAGCCAGATGGGGATTGTGTTTTCAAGTCTTAAGTGTTCTCATTTATGAAAAAAACCTCTTCTGAAAAGGGACTTTCCTAATTTTGTGAACTGCCAGGAACATGAGAGTTTCTGTAACCGGGGTATATACTCAGGGCCATCTTAACAGTTTTGGGGGCCCAGGGCACAGACAGCCTTGCCCCCACCGAAACCCATGTTGCCCCCCGCCATGAAACCAATGTGACCCCGCCCATGTCCTACTCCCACCCCCTCCAAACCCATGTCGCCCCCGCGACACCCATGCCCCCTCCCAATGTGAAAAATGAAGGGATTAAATATCTCAAGTCCAATTCAACAGATACTCCTCTAAGCTTTAAATGGATTATCTAGTTGTTAATAACATATAAACATTATACATCTGTGATCTGTTTCCCCAAGAGTATGCTATATTAAGGACATTTCATGGAGGAGGTGGACGTCGACCAAGAGAAAGGAGAGAGTGGCAGATTGTGGAGAAGAGTTTTGGAGCAAGTGAGGTATTGGCTTAAGAGTGTTAGTGGTTATGTACTGTGAGTGTGCGTGTTTGTGAGGCGTGTGTGTAGAAAGGACAGTGTAAGGTGTGAATGTGAGAAGAATGGTAATAAGTGAAAGGAGAGTGTCTGAATAGTAGAGTGGGGGGAGAAGTAGTGGGAGGAGTGGTTGTAGTAGTGGGAAGTGGTGGAGTGGTAGTAGTGAGAGGAGGAGGAGTGGCAATAGTAGCAGGAGGAGGTGCAGTACTAGCACGAGGGGAGTAGTAGAGTGAGATGGGTACTAGTAGCTGGAGGATTTGAAGTAGTAGTGGAAGAATGAAGGTGTAGCAAAGAATGTAGGAGAGTGGTAGAAAGGAGAAATGGTTAACATCAAATGGTGGAGGCAGGAGGAAGGAGGAGCGATACATCAGAGTGACAGGAAGTTGGTGTTGATAAGACAGGGAAGGAGCAGGCAGAGTAGAATGGAGAGGTAACTGTGGACATGAGTGGTGAGCCAGGTGAATCATTTCAAGCATGTTTGAGGCACAATCCCTAATTTCCCATCAGAACACTAACATCTTGTGAGAGTAGGGACAGTTAGGAAGTAACTGACCCACTGCTCACCCGTCTTAATTTACTGATTGCGGCTTCATTCAATGATGCCAAAGCTGTATTCCCTGCTCCCTGCCTCATTTCTACCACTACCTTTTACATTAGCTTCTGGTCCAGCGGTCAGGTGGGGAACGCTACAAAATGAGCAGAGTTAGAATTGAGCTATGTTCATTTTATGAGAAGACCACCAAAGTTCACAAAGGTCATTTCAGAGAAACATGAAGGCAAGGGGGCTTAAATACTTAACAAATTATGAAGTGCAGAATGGTGGTAATTTTCCGTGATGTGCAAATTGCATGGAGCGGGCGGCCAATGTGAACATGGCAGTTCCCTCGATAGCATTTCTGTTGTTTGCTAAACCTCGTGCAATATATGAATGCGAACTCAGGCTGCCTTGGGTTTTGTGCATTAATTGTACCTCAATATCAATTTCTCCTGCCATTTACACATGGCGGAAAGGGTTAACATGGATTCCGTAAGCATCCAATACATTAACCCTAACATCAACATCAGATGTTGGCACAGATGCATTCTTTTTTGGCAGGCACTGTGCATGGGGAGGAGCAAACTGTCATTTATGTATGTTCACTGACTCCAGCTTCCAAAACATGGAAAATGCCCCAGAGGTTTAAAATGGATAAAAAACCATGGAAAAAACATTTTATAGCTGTTATGACACTCGGGGATTTGCAAAATTACCCCCACCGTCAACATGTTTCAATTACAATATCTTGATCTGTGTCAAGAAGTTGTGGGGTTAATAGTACATTGGTCAAAGCTCAAAGTATATCTAGAGAGGCAATGTTTACAGTTAAACGTGTGCAATGAGAGCAGGGAAGCAACTAGAGGTGACATGATGGCGACTCCCTGACAGGGGAAATGAGGCAGCATGCAAAAGTACCACCTTTGATTTTTAATGGGTACCTTGTGGGTACCAAATCACCATAAAAATTAATTAATCATATTTTCTAAGTATGACCAAATAAACCGTCATAGTCATAAATTCAGCGATCAAAACTTGGGGAAGATGAAGCTGGAAAACAAACTTTCTCAACAGAACCTCTCCTCCCTTAGGAGGGAAGGGTAGTGTGTAAATGTGACACAGCAGAATATGAAACATGGCCCATCATGATGAGGAAACAGTTTATACAACACATCTGGGCTACAAGTATTTTTCAAGACGTGCATGTCGAAAATATAAACAAAGTTTTGTACTCCATTAGGTTGGCCTTTTGCAGCAAGAGGCGAGCCGGGAGTCCTTCTGTGCAGGCACTGTACATGCAAATCCCACTGTGCCAGTAGTGAAAGGTCAATGAACATTTGCAATGCACAACGTCCCGACCTGCATCCCGTGTCATGCATAGAACTCTCACAAAGAAGCGCTCTCCTGACGTGCGCACTGACTGTGCAGCAGCGCAGTACTATAACAATCCTCGCCTGCACTGCATAGCTCACAATGCATTTCTGGGCTACAGGTATTTTTCAAGAAGCGCATGTCAAAAATATAAACTATGTTTTGTACTCCATTAGGGTGGCCTTTTGCAGCTAGAGACGAGCCGGGAGTCCTTCTGTGCAGACACTGTACATGCAAATCCCACTGTGCCAGTAGTGAAAGGTCAATAAACATTTGCAATGCACCGACATCCTGGCCTGCACCCCGGGCCAAGCACCGAACTCTCACAAAGCAGCTCTCTCCTGACGTGCCGCGCACTGACTGCGCAGTACAATACCGATCCTTGTCTGCACTGCTAGCTCACAATGCATTTCGACCTGGAAAGGTGCTGTGCTGCTTGGCGCCGCAACAAACATAAACGGCAACGGCGTCATTGAGCCCAAGAATGGCTCGGGCCGCCTTTGCCCATTTCTGCACCCATCAGCGCTGCGCGCCAAGGCCCCAGCCAGGCCCAGCCTCAGGCCTAGCCAGAGAAGAGAGAACTCACCTTAGGGCTGCACACTGCTGCATTGACTGGACACACGCGCGCCGCCGCGGTGCGGATACTAGGCATACGCACTGCCTTTTCAATGGCCTTCCCAGTTCCATGGTGGACGGACCCTCGACGAGAAGAGCAGCACATGGGGTCTCGTGCTCTGGTCCAGTGCTGCTTGTGCAGAGCTTGATTCAGTGTTCAGAGCCTGACATGACACGCTGACCCACACATTCAAATCAACCATTGGCTAGCTGCTGTCTGCCTGCATGATGATGCATGGCAACAGACTTTCATTGGTTTTGTGGGTGGGCTGTGCAGTCGCAGAGCCAGGGCGAAGAGCCCGAATCCATCAAAATTGTTTTTTTCGTGTCAAGAGAGTCAAGTGTTCTGTTGGTGTTGAAGCCAGACAAACTGGCCCTCACGTGACTTCACTTGTGGTCGAAATCTGTAAGCCAGGCCCAGTGGGGGTTGGGCACTCAGAGAGCACAATTATGTTGTTGCTTCTTGGCCTTCAGACTCGAGTTGAGTGAACTTTAAATTAAAGTCATGTCGGGGAGGGGGAGCCGTGCGCCCGTGCCGCTTGCTGCAGGCAGCCTGCAGGCTGAGGCACGTGTTATTCTCATCTCATGCTCTGACTGTCTCCAGCTCTGGCCTGGCCCCCTGCCCCTCCAGGATCTGTGGGGGCCCCCTCCAGGACCACCAGGATGGGGGCCTGGGGCACGTGCTCCATTTGCCCCCCCCTTAGAGATGTCCCTGTATATACTGGGCCACAGACAGTTACTAGAGTGAGTATAAAAAAGGGCACACATTTGCTAGTGTTGGACATGTACTTTGCTGGACCAGCTACACCAGACCTATGTCTGTATTAAAGGATATTTGTTGTACTGGTAACAGTTGTGTGATCTGTTGAATGGGATTAGTGTATTATTTAGCCAGGACTACAAAAGATGTGAGAAGGAGTTATTTTATAAAACTGTCACTAATACATAGCATCTAGCACAAACTGTAACCCTGATTCCAATAAAACGCAGGTAGCCTTCTTCTGTAAAAATAGTAATAACGTCTTTACGCGTGAAATGTCTCTTGTGGATTTATTGCTGGGGAGCAGAAAATGTCGGACACGCTGTTATGCAAAATCTACTCTGATGGGAGGCTAGCGCGTAGATAAGTGCGGTATCAAAATAGTTTATAGAGGGGCTGGAGCTGTTGATAAAAAGATCACAATAGAGAATATGATAGAGTGGTTTTCAGAGGAGGAATTTTACATGCTGCATTAACCAGTGACAAGGCATTACCCCCACAGGGCTACACTAACTGTGGATCTATACCATCAATTTCAAACAGAATTAATTGATTTAAGCAAATTAGCAAAGCAGAATGACAGCTGTAAATATGTATTGTCAGTCACAGACGTATTATTCAAGTAGGCCTTAGTGGAGATTCTGAAAGACAAGACGTGCATCGCTGTGACAACTGCTTTCAAATACATTTTCAAACAGAGATGTATCACCATAAAACTACAGACCAATGACTGTAAAAGGTTTTTGACCAAATAATTTAGAGCCTTGATAAAGAAATTTGACATACAGTACATAGCCGCACACACCAACGCTAACGCCTCTAAGGCGAACACGTTGATAGAATGTTTAAAAGCATATTATGACATTATACAAAGATGTTTTACAGATTTTTAAAAGGATGTATGTTGCTAAATACCACGGTCTACCAAAATGGCTGGCCCCTCAGTAGGTGATCCCCTGATTGATAATGCATTGACGGTTTCATGGAAGTTTTCTGCCATGAGTAGCAGCTAAAAAAGCATAAAATGTTGTTTTAAAAGGGGGACCACATGATGAGAATCTCAAAGCTGTGATGTGTGTTTACCAGTGGGTACAAGCAAACAGATACACCATAGATGTATATTGTAGATGATATAAATGTCAAGGAAGGTGAACCCACATACCATCCAAATGACTTAAACAAGCAGGTTTGATAAGATATTCTTTATACACAGGAGTTGCAGAAAATAAAAAAATGATCCTCATAGACTATACCAAGTGGAAAAGAGTATTGTAGTAAGGAGTGGAGGGTAAGGAAGGAATACCTGTTAAATCGGAAGGTTGGAATGCCAACTTTGATAGTTGGATTTTTGGTAGAACCCCAAAGGACCTATCAGCGGCTGCCCTGACAAAAGTAAAACAAAAAAAATAAAGAGAAAACATATATCTTTTAATATCACGTCATCATCAATTACCTCCATGGACAGTTTTCCATACAATCGCTTCTCCATTAAACTGGCCAAACACACAGTTTCAAAAGAACCATTGGAAGTTGGGCTACCCGAGGTCCAATATACCCAGACCTGGAATAATTTTTTAAATGCAAAGCTGATTTCACAATCAGCCAAATAATCCTACCGAAATACTACATGGCTCATGACTCCAGGAGCTTTATGAGAGCACGATATAGAACAAAGATTAGTACCCAGCGAGGGCTCAATCAGAATGAAAGAACCATTCTGATTGGCCCTCGCCGAAGCATTACCCAGCCGGGAATCCCTCGGTCGGGGGACGTGGCAGCCCCTCAGCCAATGAGGAGGCTTGAAGCGAGGCCATCCCCGCTCCGAGCCTCCCCACGGCTGAGAGGATGCCTTCGCCCCCCACCAGGGACTCAGGTAAGGCTTTTTTTTTCCTCCCTCCCTCCCTTCTGCCCTCCAAACCCCACTTACCTTCTTCTCTGTCTTCTTTCGGGAACGGGCGCGCTGGGAACACTTCTGTTCCCAGCGCTTCAGCTCCCGATGGCCACCATGGAAAGGGAAAATGGACTCTGCTTTCCCTTTCCCGGTGGCCATTTTCTTGGACGTTTTTCTTTTCTTTTTTCTGTCTCGAAGCGCCAGAGTGTTTCGGGACAGAAAAAAATGCTTTTAGTACCCCGGTCACGCAGATATTGCTGGCCGGGGTACTGATAGCTATATGCCCCTTACTCCGGAGACATTACTGACTCAGGTAATGCCCCGGTGTCTTCGTTATGGCCCTCGCTTCACTCTGCCCTATAACTATGGGTCCCGGGGCATTAACTGAGTCAGTATTGCCCCTGCCACTTGGGGCATATTGGTTAATTAAAGAGATTGCCTCAACAAAACCTGTGTGGATTTTAATGGGGGATTCTAAACTCTCTTTCTGCACTGCAACATTGTCGAATTTCAAAGGGTGGGTGCCACTTACATGCCCCTACTCAGAAATGTGCTGATCAAGGGTTTCAACAATGAGATTGTGAATACTCAATATATTCAATAGGGACTATGTGCCTATGTGTAAAGAACATTTTAATACCTTTGGCATCATGATAATAAATGAACAGTCATTACAAACAAGTTTGGAAAGATGATTACAAAACTACACCTGCCCCGTGTAAGAGTTTTGACTACTCATCATGGTGGTGGCAAAATCCGTGGGAGTCCCATCTCTTTACAGAGATTATTACATGATTGAAATGGGTCATGGAATGCTAGCCTTCCACAGGGTACCAGTCACATAAAGATCTGGTTTGGGTGGTATATTTAAAAGCTTGTTCAGAAGTGCCATGCCGTTCTTGAGAAGGGGTTACAATTGGCCAAGCTGCATGTGATGGGTGCTGCTAAGAACATCATTACCTACCTGATGCTCTCCATGGCTGGAGCATTGTAAAAGGGAAACATGGACTTACAAACAGACTGCACAAAAAGGGTCCATCCCATTTTACATTTTACATATGTAAAACCGCTTTAAAAGCAGAAGTTCTGACAATGATCCCGAGACCCAAAAAAAGAAGACAATCCTGAGCACAGCCGCAGTTGTGAAAAGCTCACAAGTGACACAGCTAGCCTTAAAAGAATATCTCCTAAACAATGGCATCTGTACATTTCATGTCCATGGAATGTGGTTAGTCTGAACTTGATATTTTCCAGATACACTCCACACAAACAAGCAAACAAAAGAGCTACTTTTTGGATGTCTCACTGCTGGCCGTCCTCATAGACAACTGTGAGGAAGCGCCATCTGGCAAGATTCAAGACGCCCTGGCTTTTTTGATTTAATTAGTTAATAAAATGATGCAGGCGATTCCATTTCTACCAATCAGATTTCCTTTTCAAAAACTCCATCACAAAAGGATAATGTACACCTATGTCCAGCTGCACGGAGGATAGCACAGGGGCAGCACTGTGGCCTTGGAAGCAACATGCAGAGCAACAGAGGCTCGATTCCCAGATCAACTTAGAAACCAAACTCTGGAATGGTATTAGGCACGTTATAAAAACAATTAAACAAATAAATAAATAAATCAGCATTGTAAGAGGATTCAATCCAGCACTACAGCTAAGTCAATGCCTAATCTGGGATACTGAATGGAAACCCTTATTGATATATCTTTACGTCCAGTTCATGAGTTCTGGATGACTACCCCTATATAACACCCCTCTCTTGGAATCCCCCTGACCCCACTGTGCCAAGAAGTAGTTCTGTTTTGCAAGTTTAAAAGGTTTATTTGATAATTTAAACAATATATATATATATCACACTTTATAATAAATTAATAATTGAATATCACACTTAATCTGAGCAGTAATCCATAATGGATAGTCCGGCACTAGCACACTTCTTTATAATCAATGATGAGTGGTTATAGGATGGATAAGATAGCGACAATACTTTTATGGTTTCAAATGGATGCAATGTGGAATGAAATGCAGTACAGAAAATAACTTGATAGGATTTCAGCAAAAGACAATGTAATCACTTTTCTCTGGCAATTCACTCCCCCCCTTTATGCAATGCAAGGAAATGGAAGGAAAGCACACAGTTCTCAGAAATGCAATCAAATGTAATTCAGTTCACCCCAGCAAGCTTAGTTAGAGAAAACAGGTATGAGTTTGAAATACAGGCAAAAGTGCTTTGAATATGGTGACAATGCAGTGAGAAATATGCTGAAAATGGTTTTAATTCCCTTTAGGAGGTTCAGGGTGAGTGAAATATACTTGGGATGAGTTCAGGCTCACTTTAGCAAGGATCTAGGAGTAACTAGCAGGTTAAACGAATTTTTGGCAAAGGAAAGCAAGGAAGCTGCTGTTTTCACACGTGGCTGGATTTTTAACCAAATCGCGAATCGCGGCAAAATTCGCGAATGCGTGAATCACGATTACGGCAAAAGTATGAGGAGTAGCAAGTCGGTTCTAAGCTTGTAGAAAAGCTGCGATTCTAAGCTTTCAGAGGAAAGTTAAACCAAACGGTTCCAGAGATACATACGATTAAATAAAGGTAGTTTTTCGGATTTGAAATTTTAAAAGTTCAAAGCGACAGGTTACAGCTTGCAGCTAGAAAATGACAGGTGACAGCTTTGCAAAATAACAAGTGACAACTTCTAGGAGGCAGTTCTGGTTAGATTTAAAATAGATTGAATTATATTATTTTAACTAAGAGATTGGTTCTGCACAGTTCTGCTAGGTACTCACAATATATTTTTGAATTAGGCCTCGCCACGGATCTGGTCAGGTTTTGGACTGGACTCCTGTTCTGGTCTCGGCACTTCACAGTGATCTGGGTCAGCTCTCTGGTTCTGCTAACAGCGGTCTGGGTCACTCTGGATCTCTGGCCTCAGGTTCTGGATACTGCTCTGCTTTCTCTGGGTACAGCACTGCTTCTGGATCTTTCTGCACAGCTTTCTCTGGACCCAGCGCTGATCTGCACGGCTCCTGGATGCTGCTACCGCTGTTAGGTTTGCTGGATGCTGAGGCCTACTGAGAAGAGTTCTCAGTTTGTGGGTTTAGGCCCTTGCTTTGAGTTCTGAATCAAGTTCTTTGGAGTTTTAAAGTCTAAGTGTTGAATCTGGTATCTTCTGGATGTTGTATGGTCCGGCAGAGCGCGTTGCAGCAAATGGAATTGAATCTCCTCTCTAGCTTCCAGTGGCTCTTTTTATGTCTTTTGAAAGTGGGTGTGTGTGCAGCATCACTAGCCAGCCCCTCTCTCAACTGCCCATTGGTCAAACTTTCCTTTCTCTCTTGATTGGGGAAAAGAAGTGGAGTATCAGAGCGATGTCATTTAATGGCTTGCAGAAAGACACTCCCCTGTCAAATTACACACAATCTATATTTGACCTAAAGACATATTTCATAGATACACAGTGGTTTGAAATTACATGCACCCATCACATATCACATGAGGTATACCCTGTTCAAACTATGCTCTTCCTTTGGGCTTGCATTCAGAAATAGCAACATTTGGTGCTTTTTAGTGGGTTTTGCAACATCGGATTTTTCTCCAGATTTATACACATGTACACGGCCTGTCCATACATACTCCAGTAAACTCCCATGTCTCTAGCTTAAACACAGAGTCTGTAGTATACATAAATAGCAGGGTTTTGCCCCAGAACATCACACAAATTCCCAACGCGTCTTGAAATGTGCACAGAAAAATCACAAGAATTATGGTATCATTTAAATAATTTTGACAAGTCCGCACCATGAGTTATACATCTTTCTTAAAATCATATTCTGGCCAACAGGGGTGTGTCTTCCCAGGTCACATGGTGGAGAAACCAGTTTATCCAGTTTCTGCCAAGCTCAGAGACCCTGCCCCTCCCAGTTTCTGCCAAGAGGAAGCTATTTTACAGCCCCCTAATAAACCATCTGCCTGAGTCAAGGAAGGGCTTTGTTCAAAAGGAAGCCATTTACGACAACCCAAATAAATCATCTGGCTGGGCCCTTTCTTTAGTTTCTTGCAATCCCCTGGTAATTCAATCAGAGGGTGTGTGACCTCCTTTTGGCCGGAGCAACAGAATGCAGCCACGCCTGGGAATGCATTTGTTGGTCAAGCCCCCACTCCTGTCGGGGGTAGCTGACTGGCAGAATTCCAGTTTCCTTAAGCCAGGTTTCAGGTAAAATGTCACTTTTTGTTCCCCAGTTTTCTGCATTCAAATAAAACTAACACTTTTTACACATGCAGCTAGAATGCTGATTCTAAGTTCAAAACTATGACATTTTAACAGTGACAAACTATGTGGCAGTCACAAGTCTGTCCCTTAGTTTATTTACACATTTCGATTTTTGGTAATTTTAAATCCAGTTTCAGTTTAAGCCGCTGCAGACCTGCAGAGCTCAGCCAGTCTTGTTATAAACCTTCAAGTCACTTCAGAATATAACTTTACATTGTATCCACCTCTTAGTAAGTCTTTCTTTGGCCTGCTTTGGGTTCATTTATTCAGTTTTACACAAATGTCTGGTGTTGTTTTAAAACGCCGGCTTTCTGATAGTGGTGAGTACTGGTAATGCAACCATTTTTGGGATTTAAGAAAATGAATTCCCCACAGTTCTAGGTTGCTTTTGGCAATCAGCATTGCCATTCCCAATGGTTTCAGGCTACTGTGTGGGTAGTACAATGGTGGTTTTAGGCAGTGCCCTTCTGTGCACATAACATCGGCAAAAATGGGTGGCAGCCTATTCTTCATGCATTTCCCTGGGCATTTTCTGGGAAGCCCTGGCCATCATGATGTTTTCAATGCCAGTACTGCACAGTTTTTGTGGTAGGGCTCGGATGCATGGGTAAAAACATCCCACAAGCCCCCCTCTTGCGATGGCCATTTTGTTTCACTGATGGAACTCGCAAGATCTGGGATGTTTCCTCATCTTCTTCCAATAGATGGCACAGTTCAGCATCTTTTTCTCCATCCGGTCGGATCGATCGGTTTTCCTCGCCGGTCCTGATGGGAAGATTGGGCGGTACCCCGGGCCCCTTGCGTCTCTGCTCCCGGTCTCCGGATCGTCCTCCCTGGCCAGTCTCAAGGTTTTCTTTCTCCTAGGACGACAAAGGAAGAGCGGCAATACCTATTCATGGACATTTCTCCCCCACCATTGATATAGTGGGGTGGCATATATATTTTAGAACTCAACAGATATGAACATGCACATTTTTTTTAAATTAAGAGACAGGAACACATAAACTTGAGAAACACAGAATTTGATAGGCTATATGTAGGATCTTTTAGAGTTGGAATTGAATTACTCTGGAGCGATACCCTCTGGGATTGCTGAGGACTCCTCCAGTTGTTGCAGAGTGTGCCTGGGATGGCAACACTTCAACTGGTTGATGTGGACCCACTTGTCTTCCCCCTCTGCCAAACCGCCTTTGGGGATGCGGATCTTGTAGGCCACAGGGGAGATCTTGTCTATAATCTCAAACGGTCCCTTCCATGTAGGCAAACATTTTCGCTGTTTGGCCTGGTTCCTTTGGAAATTGTATAAATAGACCCGGTCCCCCACCTGATATTCCTTCCTGGAAGTTTTCAGGTCATAGTGGGTCTTCATACTCTCAGCTGATCTTTCTAGATTCCGCTGAGCATAGGCAAAAGCATGTTGAAGGTGTTTCCTTAAATTCTCCACATACTCATGAGTTGTGGAGGCATTTATTACTGTCTGCTCTTGGGTCCTGTAGAGCAAATGCTGCGGAAGCACCATCTTGCGTCCAGTCATCAACTCGAATGGTGACATTTTGGTTGCAGATGAAGGGGTAGATCCGATGGCCATTAGGACCAGATATAATCGGATATCCCAACTTGGCCCAGAATCTGCCACAAACTTTTTTAAGATGCTCACAATGGTTCGGTTATATCTCTCTACTGCCCCAGAAGAAGCTGGCCGGTAAGCAATATGCAACTTCCTTTTGACCCCCAGTATCTCCCACATCTTTGTCATTACTTCACTGGTGAAGTGGCTACCTCTGTCTGATTCAATCCTTTGAGGTAGACCAAAACGGGAAAAGATGTGGTTAATCATCAGGGCAGCTGCTGTTTCTGCCTTGCAGTTTGGGGCTGGGAGACATTCCACCCACTTGGTAAACAAGCATGTAACGGTCAACATGTACTTGTTTCCTCTAGTCGAGCGAATCACAGGGCCTACAAAGTCGATTTGCAAATCTGACCATGGCAGTGTCATTCCCCTCTTTTGGAGAGGTGCCCGGTGTGTGAGGGATGATGGCTGAAATTGTGCACACACAAGACACCCCTTCAAGTATTGGTCAAGGTCCTGCCCCATGTGTGGCCAGTATGCAACCTCTCTTAAGATTCCCAGTGTTGTGTGGAACCCCCTATGACCGGCGGTGGCCGCATCATGGGCGTGACTTAACATCAGGCTTCGGAATGAGGTAGGAACCACCCACTGATCGTGGCCAGCTTTGGATTTCCTTACCAGCAAACCGTTTTGGATTCGGAACATTTTTGGACATTTCATCAACACTCTTAGGTCCTCTTTCCCAATGTAATCGGTATCCGTCAGGGGAAAGTTCTCAGGGTCCTCAAGGTGTTGGTAAAACTTACCGATAATTGGATCTCCCTTCTGAGCTGTAATCAAATCAGCATCAGGGGTCTCCTTGCTCCATTGGGCAGTTGAAAGATCATTGTGAGCACTTGTCTGGGACCTAGTGATATCAGTGACCTGGATTTCCCTCAACAGGGACTCAATCTCAATTAGATCCCCTTGGAGGGCCCCGGTTTTGGCCAGCTGATCAGCTAAGCCATTTCCAGTTTTGTCTGGTCCCTCTACTTTGGAATGACCCTTGATCTTTTTCCAGTAGATGGTCATCCCATTCGATGTGACCAGATCATCAATGTTTTGGATCAACTTCCCATGTTTCAAGGGTTTGTTGTTAGCACATAACATGCCTCTGGTTTTCCAATTAACCAGGTGCTCCACGAACCCGTTCCGGACATAATCCGAATCAGTGATTATGACCAGTTTGTGGAGTTGATGTTGGACAGCAGTGCCGATGGCCTGATGCACAGCCATCAATTCTGCCACCTGACTACTTTGGGGACCAATTTTGTATCCGGCGGAGGATTCTGGGAACTCCTTCACCCATGCATTCCCTACGCCAGCCACCAGTTCTTTCTCCCCGTCGTTGTCAACATGGTAAGAGCATCCATCCACATAGACAGTGGGCATTCCCTCACACTTGTCCTCTTCAAAGATCTTGTGTGGGGAATTAAGGTATGCCTCCGTGTTGTCCTTGATTTTTAGACTTTCGTCCTCGAGACAGTTTTCTCTGGCACAATCATGCAAGTCAGCCAGACCTTGCGGGAGGGGACACTTCTTGTTTTGGCCATATCTGACCTCCACAGGAAAGCCTTGCATTGACAGAATCCAGGAAGTAATTCGGGAATTACTCACATTTCCGGCCCGGATTCTGTCACTTTGGAGATATTGCAGAGGCTGGTGTGGAGTCTCCACTATGATGTGTTCCCCCTGGATAAACGGGCGGTAATTCTTCAATGCCCACACCATTGCCAGGAGTGCCTTCTCACAATCGTTGAATTTTTCCTCCACAGAGGATAAAGTTTTGCTCGCATAGGAGATTACTTTATTGACCTTGTCATGCTTTTGGTATAATACTGCCGTCAAGCACGTATTAGAGAACCCAGCTAGGCAGGGCACTTGTGGGAGTCTTCTTTTGAGTTGTGTTACTGCCTCGGCTTGTTCTGGACCCCATTCCCACTTGACCCCCCCCTTCAGGAGATGAATCAGGGGTCTGGTGATCTCTGCGTAGCCCTCAATGAACTTCCTGCTGTAATTAGTCAGTCCAAGGAGGCTCCTTAGTTCCCGCAGAGTTGTGGGGTCTTTCAGTATTTGAAGTGCTTCCACTTTCTTTTCCTGGGGACAGAGACCCTGAGGAGTAATCTCATGCCCCAAGAAATTAACACGGGTTCTACACCACTGTGCTTTCTGAAAGGAAAGTTTTGCTCCGGCGGCCCTCAACTGGGTCAGAACATAACGGATCTCTGCTATGTGTTCCTCCACAGATGAACTTTTGATGAGGACATCATCTACATAAGCCAGGTTACCCCTTGCACCCAGGTCGGGCATGGCCTTGTGTAGGAAAATGTTGAATTCATTGCCGGAGTTGAGGTATCCGAAGGGAGTCCGGGTCAATGTGTACTTCTGGCCCCCAAAGGTAAAGGCCAGCTTGTATTGGTCCTCCCTACTGACAGGTACAGTCCAGTATCCATTGGTGAGGTCTATTGCAGTGAATACCTGTGACCCCTGAATCTGGGCCAGCCCTTGGTCAATGTAGGGTAGAGGCCATCGGAAAGTATGGACCCGTTTGTTGAGCTCCCTGAGGTCGGCGCAGAGTCTCCACTGGCCGTTTGGCTTCAATATTCCCAGCACCGGATTATTGAAGGTGGTGTGAACTGGACGGATTATTCCCCAGGACTCAAGGTTCTTAATTATTTCAGTAAGGGACTCCATGTATGCGAGAGGCAAACGATATTGCTTCACAAACACTGGAGTCATGCCAGGGTCCGTGGGGATTGTTGTTGTGTGGATGTCGGTGCGGCCACAGTCATATGAGTCTACCGCAAAGAGATCTTGGAAATCCAAGAAAACTTGTTTCAACTTTTGCTTTTGTTCCAGAGTCACACAGGCATCATCTAGGTTGACTCTCTCTTCCACCATCTGCCTGAAGCCTGGAAAGACTTCTGGTTTGGCTATCTCAGCGGCCTCCTCCAGCTGGGTGGAGAAGTCCCTGGTCAGAGTGCTGATTTGGACTGGAGGCTTCAGGTGGGAAAGGCAGCCCTCATGGACCTGGAAAATCACCTCATCCCTCCTGAAGTCACAAGTCACATCTTCCTTACCATAAGGGCAAGAAGTGTACACCAGGAAGTTCCCCCCATGCCGGGTAAAAATCATGTCTGGTGTTGTATTGTCCTCACTGTCACTGTCAAAACAGTCCTTGGGGATTGGTCCTAACAGTTCATTTCCTAGATCAATGGAAAAATGTCGGTCATCAACCGCCATTCCAATAATGGTGCCTGCGGCTAGAGTAATACTCTTTAAGTCGCTGTTATCCACCTCTATTGGAATGGTGTCATGTTCTATGTTGACTAATGGAGTTGGGTTTACCCCCAACCCTTGCTGTTGGAGAGAAGAATTTAGATGTATATAAGCATCAGGGTTTTTCAAATGTTGTCCTATTTTAACTTTGACTTCCAGGGAGAATTGTCGGGTCCTTTCTCGGATGGTGACTTCCTCTTTGATCTGAATTTCAACTGCATAAGGTAGCAATTGAGCTGACCTAAATGCTTTTTCTGGATCATCAAAGCCCATGGGATTATCCGCTAATCGGGACCAAGCTTTGAAGTTCATTAGGTCCAAACTAATGGCAAAGCGATTGAGAATGTCACTGCCTAAGTAATAGGCGGCAGTGGCGTCTCGCACGACCCAACAATTATGGACTATGCTCTTGTTGCCAATGGAGATTTTGAGCATACACCTGCTTGGCAGGAGCTGTTTGGAATTGGGTGCTTCCAGGTCCATTTCCCATGTATCTATCAGTTTGAATGTGGGAATGGCTGGATCTTTTGGGAGTTGGCGGAACATGGCTTCGCTGATGAAGCTCTTACCGTTGTTCACACACACTCAAGCGAGAACAGAGTCCTTCCCATCATTTAACTGAACAGGGATGAACAACCGCTCTCCAATTTGCTGAATATCAGCCAGGCTCTGAGCTGATTTCACATCTTTCTGGACTATAGCTGATTTCACATCGTTCTGGACTATAGGAGTGGGAGTTTCTGATTGTGGATTAGTAAAGAATTTCAAAGTATTTCCTTCCAGCGTGGAGTACCATTTTAAACTGGAAGGAAGGTTGATTTTCACAAATAGAGAGGACCCCCCATCACCAGTCTGTTGTCCTACTGCTATTACTGTCACGTCTGGAATCTGGTTGTTCTGGAAGTGAAATTCTACTTGGTCAGATTTTTATTCAACCATGTGGCAGGTGCCATTTAAACTAACATGGTTGACACTCTGTTTTAATTTTATTGGTCGGCTAGTCTGGGTCCAGAGGACCTTGTTAACACAATCTATTAGAGGTGACAACCTTCTCAGGAGGTCATTCCCTAGTAAACAAGGGGTGCCCTCTGGAGTCACTACTATGACCGGGTGTTTCACCTTGTGTCGCCCAATTTTAATGTCCAAGTCTGCAGTCCCCTCAACGGGAATTTCCTTCCTGTCAAAGTTCTGCAGTTGTCCAGGAAGAGAGGTGAGAGGAATACGGTAATTCTCCCCCCTTCCGGCATTTAGTTCCTCAAAGGCCCTTTTGGACAGAAGGGTAGCTTGGGATCCAGTGTCCACCAGTGCCAAAATTGTACCCTGCCCCTGTTCTTGTACCGGGGCATAGTATCTTCCCTCCTTCTCCTCAAGGGGGCACAGATAATGCACATTTTTGGACAACTGGTGGGCTAACTTTCTGGTTTTGGACATGGCGAGAGAAGAGATTTGGGCAGATTTCCGTGGAGAGCCTTGGGAATCTGAAAGAAAAAGTTGGCAACTGGAGATCACAGCCATTGTGGGTTCCCCTGGTTCCGGTTCTGGGCCGCCCCCCCCCCCTTTTTGGAGGCAGTCACCAGGATGGGTTTGAACCAGGGGATTTCGGTATTGTGGGTTCTGGGATGAGATGATGGGCGGCGGTAGCTCAGTCTCCACATCTCCCAGTCTAAATTGGCATCCCTTGGGACCCAAATTTTCGTGGGAGGAGCTCCCCCATCTCTGAAGGAGAAGGTCCTTTCCCCAGGATCCTCTGAGGTTCTCTCTCCCTCAAATTGGAAGACCTGTACCTCCTCCACAAAGTGGGTCTGTTTGGGTCCTTTGTTTCTCCTACCCCCCCCTCTGCTCCTTGGGAAGCGGGCTTTCAGGGGCAGGAGATTTTGTTTCCGGTTCCTGGTTTTCCAGGGGCTGTTTACAAGTTGGGAAGGAAGCTTCCTCCAAGGCTTTACACCCCCCTTCCCATTGTGCCTCCTCCCTGGGAACCGGTGTGTTATCGGGGTGCTGCCCCCGTCATTGTTCTGGAGTACAAGGTCCAGAGTTTGGGGCATTCTGCGGTGGCACGCTCATCTGAGGGTTCTGTTGAGCCCTCAGTATGTGACCCAGATCTCGTGCCATATTTTGGACCTGGCGCTCAAGTTGTGAAACCCGCTCAGGCTGATACGGGGCTCTATTTTCTCCCCTGGGCTGATCCCGGGAAGGGTAGCTATCCCTTCTCTGGTAGTACCCCTGGTTGGGAAGATTTTGGTACCCCTCCACCCTTGGCCTCCCCTCTCCCGGATTAGGTTGTCTGGACTCAGGGAATTGGGGAAAGAAGGATGGATGATTTTGGGGCTGGAAATTGGGCGGATACCTGGGGAAAAAGTTCTGCCCAGGATTTGGAGAATTTCTGCCCTCCTGTGGGAAGTTGGGAGGGAAGTTCCCTGGGTTAGGTGCTTGGCCGGATCCCCCCCTTTGGCTGGAGGAGTCCACACATAACCCAGGATTGGTCGGTTTCCCTTATAGCGGGGACTTACATAGTCAGGGGAGCGGCGGACCCCATTTGTGGGACTACCTCCTCGACTCCCTGTCTGTGACTGGCCCAAGGGCCTTCTGGGCTGTGAATTATTAGGTGCAGGTAGGTTTTTAGGCCCCCCCATCTCCAAATCCAAAACGGGGGTGACCTTTACCTCTGCCACCTTGGCAGCAGCAGGGGTGCTGTTGGTTTTGGGATTTTTCTGGGTATTGCTTTTATTTTCTATGGGCTTCTGCACCTCATAGATCCGGGTAGCCTGTTCAATGACCCAGTCTAAAGATCTTTTCTCATGAAAATCTCTCACGAGCTGGGTCATTATATATTTGGGCAAGGCATAGAAAAATGTATTGACAAATTCTCTGCTGTCTGTGCGCACCCTTCTGGTGGTCTGCGCAAAGGCACGTTTCAGTTCTTGCACAAATTCTTGTGGGGCCTGATCCTCCCCACATTGCAAATTGTAGGCTGCCTTGTGAGCCTCTTGGGGATTTCTGTGAACAGAAAAATGTTTTAATATGGCTGCCTTATAGGTGGACCACCTTGAATGATTTTGGTCCTCCAGCCCCGCAAAGAAACTGGAGTACTCTGGGGAGAATGTCCACTTTACATATTGGATACAGCTTTGGCTGTCCTTCAAATGAAAGGTCTCCATCATTTGCTCATAGAGCTCCAAGTGTTCCCAAACAGAGTACTTGGCGTTCTTATGATAAGGCGTGATGACACTCCTGATTGCCTTAATCTGTTTCAATGGGTCCTTAAGCAAGGCCCTTTTTGCCTTATTGGCCTTTTTGGTTCGGGTAACCCTGGTCCATTCATCCTCTGACTCAGAGGCACTGCTCCCAGAGGTTCCTGTCTGATCTTCCAGGTTTTCCCAGATTCTGCGAGACTGGGAATGGCTGGCAGAATGTGGGGACCTGGTCTCCTGTGTCCTGCGCCGTTCAGAGGAGTCTTCAGATTCCTCCTTGCTGCCAGGATTTGATGGGTACCCCCCACTGGCCTAACTGGGCAGAAGTTTTCAGGATGCCCTTAATGGGCCTATTCTCCTGGGGTTCCCCGCTAAATTGCACTGTGCTTGGGTGCCCATACTGATGCCCGCCCATCCATTCCTGGGAGGTACTGGCCTATGAGCCCCATGCTTCTGGCTGGATAGTAATCTGCCATCCCTGTGGCCCCGTGCTCATGTGCGCCAGGGGACATGGGGATGGCAGAGTCCAGGGACTGAGAGAGATAAAAGCCTCTGGTACTAGGGCTCCTGAGGTTATGCTCAGGAGGTTCCCTTTCCCAGCGAACCTGGTCTCTATCCGCCCCTGCTCCCTGTTGCAATGCAAGAGCCTGCACTTTCAGTTCCTCAGTTAAGGCCTTACTAGACTCTATCAGTCGCTCCTGCATCGCTACCTGTTGTTGGAGCCTATCATTGTGCTGACAGAGAGCCTCATTTTCTCTCTGTGCCTCCTGATTGGTCCTGGAGTACTGGGCCAGTCTCTGCTGCAGGAGGTTTACCTCCTGAGCTGTGTCCCTATTGGCCTGCTCCTTTCTTGCCAGAGCATCCTCCACCCTCCTGGTGTGCTCTAACAAGTTCTGGTGTTCTTTTTGGAGGTCACCCAGTCCCTGGAGGTCCAGGTGATTTTCTTCCATTTTCCTTTTTAAGTGGCAGACTTCCTGGCCTAAGGTATCCCTTTCCTGACTAAGAGCCTGCCTCTGTGCCGCCAGGTCGTCCCTTTGCCTTTGGAAGGCACCAGCTTTCTGGCGCTCCTGGTCAAACTCTGCCTGGGTATCCAGGTCTTTCAAAATCAGTTTATTGCTCTCTGCCTTCTCCCTATCTAGGTGGCTTTGCAGGGTGACTACCTGCTCAGCACATGCCCTATTGAAGTCTAACTGTTGCTCCAGCTTTTTCTGGCTCTGCAGTAGGTTTCAGAAGAGTCCAGATCAGATTGGGCCTTCTGTAATGCCAGCAGTTGCCTACTCGCCAGATCTTGGCCTTCAGCACATTTATCCTGCATGGCTCCCATATGTAAATATAAATATGCCGCTACCCTGGCAATCTTGTGGTGCTCATCCTTGGCCTTAGGGTCCATATATAGTTCACTCAGGGCCACATGTAGGGGACCCTGATCTCCCCATATATCTGACCCTGTTTCAGTGACCTGTTGCGCGATTGCCTGCAACCTGACCGTTTGGTCCTGATGAGTCCACTCACCTCTCACAAATAGCTTATGTCAGAAGTGTTCTCTGGTTATTTTCATATCTACCAAGGTCGTCATTCTGGAATTTGAGTTCCTTCCTGACTTACAGAAGTTTATATTTTATTTTTGCAAAACAGACCTTTTCCTTAGAGCGTTCCTTTGAGGAGTGCTTTACAGCGTAACACAGCGTGGTGATACGACCGGATATGTGTATCTGGTCAGCTGGCACACTGTATTAATCTGCACAAGGGATAGATCTAACCCAAACGTCCGGCTCGAGCCCCCAATTTGTAAGAGGATTCAATCCAGCACTACAGCTAAATCAATGCCTAGTCTGGGATACTGAATGGAAACCCTTATTGATATATCTTTACGTCCAGTTCATGAGTTCTGGATGACTACCCCTATATAACACCCCTCTCTTGGAATCCCCCTGACCCCACTGAGCCAAGAAGTAGTTCTGTTTTGCAAGTTTAAAAGGTTTATTTGATAATTTAAACAATATATATATATATATCACACTTTATAATAAATTAATAATTGAATAGCACACTTAATCTGAGCAGTAATCAATAATGGATAGTCCGGCACTAGCACACTTCTTTATAATCAATGATGAGTGGTTATAGGATGGATAAGATAGCGACAATACTTTTATGGTTTCAAATGGATGCAATGTGGAATGAAATGCAGTACAGAAAATAACTTGATAGGATTTCAGCAAAAGACAATGTAATCACTTTTCTCTGGCAATTCACTCCCCCCCTTTATGCAATGCAAGAAAATGGAAGGAAAGCACACAGTTCTCAGAAATGCAATCAAATGTAATTCATTTCACCCCAGCAAGCTTAGAGAAAACAGGTATGAGTTTGAAATACAGGCAAAAGTGCTTTGAATATGGTGACAATGCAGTGAGAAATATGCTGAAAATGGTTTTAATTCCCTTTAGGAAGTTCAGGGTGAGTGAAATATAATTGGGATGAGTTCAGGCTCACTTTAGCAAGGATCTAGGAGTAACTAGCAGGTTAAACAAATTTTTGGCAAAGGAAAGCAAGGAAGCTGCTGTTTTCACACATGGCTGGATTTTTAACCAAATCGCGAATCGCGGCAAAATTCGCGAATGCGTGAATCACGATTACGGCAAAAGTATGAGGAGTAGCAAGTCGGTTCTAAGCTTGTAGAAAAGCTGCGATTCTAAGCTTTCAGAGGAAAGTTAAACCAAACGGTTCCAGAGATACATACGATTAAATAAAGGTAGTTTTTCGGATTTGAAATTTTAAAAGTTCAAAGCGACAGGTTACAGCTTGCAGCTAGAAAATGACAGGTGACAGCTTTGCAAAATAACAAGTGACAACTTCTAGGAGGCAGTTCTGGTTAGATTTAAAATAGATTGAATTATATTATTTTAACTAAGAGATTGGTTCTGCACAGTTCTGCTAGGTACTCACAATATATTTTTGAATTAGGCCTCGCCACGGATCTGGTCAGGTTTTGGACTGGACTCCGGTTCTGGTCTTGGCACTTCACAGTGATCTGGGTCAGCTCTCTGGTTCTGCTAACAGCGGTCTAGGTCACTCTGGATCTCTGGCCTCTGGTTCTGGATACTGCTCTGCTTTCTCTGGGTACAGCACTGCTTCTGGATCTTTCTGCACAGCTTTCTCTGGACCCAGCGCTGATCTGCACGGCTCCTGGATGCTGCTACTGCTGTTAGGTTTGCTGGATGCTGAGGCCTACTGAGAAGAGTTCTCAGTTTGTTGGTTTAGGCCCTTGCTTTGAGTTCTGAATCAAGTTCTTTGGAGTTTTAAAGTCTAAGTGTTGAATCTGGTATCTTCTGGATGTTGTATGGTCCGGCAGAGCGCGTTGCAGCAAATGGAATTGAATCTCCTCTCTAGCTTCCAGTGGCTCTTTTTATGTCTTTTGAAAGTGGGTGTGTGTGCAGCATCACTAGCCAGCCCCTCTCTCAACTGCCCATTGGTCAAGCTTTCCTTTCTCTCTTGATTGGGGAAAAGAAGTGGAGTATCAGAGCGATGTCATTTAATAGCTTGCAGAAAGGACACTCCCCTGTCAAATTACACACAATCTATATTTGACCTAAAGACATATTTCATAGATACACAGTGGTTTGAAATTACATGCACCCATCACATATCATATGAGGTATACCCTGTTCAAACTCTGCTCTTCCTGGGAGCTTGCATTCAGAAATGGCAACATTTGGTGCTTTTTAGTGGGTTTTGCAACATCGGATTTTTCTCCCGATTTATACACATGTACACGGCCTGTCCATACATACTCCAGTAAACTCCCATGTCTCTAGCTTAAACACAGAGTCTGTAGTATACATAAATAGCAGGGTTTTGCCCCAGAACATCACACAAATTCCCAACGCGTCTTAAAACGTGCACAGAAAAATCACAAGAATTATGGTATCATTTAAATAATTTTGACAAGTCCGCACCATGAGTTATACATCTTTTTTAAAATCATATTCTGGCCAACACGGGTGTGTCTTCCCAGGTCACATGGTGGAGAAACCAGTTTATCCAGTTTCTGCCAAGCTCAGAGACCCTGCCCCTTCCAGCTTCTGCCAAGAGGAAGCTATTTTACAGCCCCCTAATAAACCATCTGCCTGAGTCAAGGAAGGGCTTTGTTCAAAAGGAAGCCATTTACGACTACCCAAATAAACCATCTGCCTGGGCCCTTTCTTTAGTTTCTTGCAATCCCCTGGTAATTCAATCAGAGGGTGTGTGACCTCCTTTTGGCCGGAGCAACAGAATGCAGCCAGGCCTAGGAATGCATTTGTTGGCCAAGCCCCCACTCCTGGCGGGGGTAGCTGACTGGCAGAATTCCAGTTTCCTTAAGCCAGGTTTCAGGTAAAATGTCACTTTTTGTTCCCCAGTTTTCTGCATTCAAATAAAACTAACAATTTATACACATGCAGCTAGAATGCTGATTCTAAGTTCAAAACTATGACATTTTAACAGTGACAAACTATGTGGCAGTCACAAGTCTGTCCCTCAGTTTATTTACACATTTCGATTTTTGGTAATTTTAAATCCAGTTTCAGTTTAAGCCGCTGCAGACCTGCAGAGCTCCGCCAGTCTTGTTATAAACCTTCAAGTCACTTCAGAATATAACTTTACATTGTATCCACCTCTTAGTAAGTCTTTCTTTGGCCTGCTTTGGGTTCATTTATTCAGTTTTACACAAATGTCTGGTGTTGTTTTAAAACGCCGGCTTTCTGATAGTGGTGAGTACTGGTAATGCAACCATTTTTGGGATTTAAGAAAATTAATTCCCCACAGTTCTAGGTTGCTTTTGGCAATCAGCATTGCCATTCCCAATGGTTTCAGGCTACTGTGTGGGTAGTCCAATGGTGGTTTTAGGCAGTGCCCTTCTGTGCCCATAACATCGGCAAAAATGGGTGGCAGCCTATTCTTCATGCATTTCCCGGGGCATTTTCTGGGAAGCTCTGGCCATCATGATGTTTTCAATGCCAGTACTGCACAGTTTTTGTGGTAGGGCTCGGATGCATGGGTAAAAACATCCCACAGCAACATGATCTTCAGTGTCTGCTTTTCAAGGAACAGAGAAGGTTCAGAGGACACAGGTACCCTGCTGACAGTCACTACAGCACAGGGGCTGCATTTCAGGTATGCACCCCTGTTCCTAACACTCCATACCTATGAGGATACTGCCCTGCTGAGACATATAATTGTAAGTATAAGCCATACATGATAAAGATGACCACGAGGAACCCCGTGACCTAACATTTATTGCTTACTAAGGCCTCCTAGAGGTACGGTGCGTGGTAATATCGATTCATTTGATTCTGAGGGTGCCCTGAATGTGTTACCAAGTATCTTATGTATAGAAAACTACCCTATAGAAGACCTACATCTATCACTTTAAACACCACCACAGCTTTTAACACACCACAGACGGGTTCACATCATGATGAGGCTGATGTAGAGCATGTTGCAGGGGAACCCCGTAATGCAGTTGATAATTCATTAATACCACACCCGTCACAAATAGCTACTGAACCATTCATCCAATATATTGATCTGAATGACACAGATGGTAGTGAATAGCAATGTTAGAATGGCCCTTTTATTTTTACTTCCTATTTTTTGTGTTAAGATTTTTCAAAGCAGAACAACAGGTATAATAAAAGTTAAACAAGTGACAAATAGAACCAAATCAATTTATCCTAAAAATAGGCAAGTAATATTTACAAATAAAGGACAGAGAGCAGAAAACACAGAGAGAGAGAGAAGAATCAAAGAAAAATGAAGAAAAAAGAAAAAGAAAGAAAAAGGGGGGGAATAACTCATTAAACACATTCCAAATTGCAGAGTATGTGTCTGTTTTTTCCAATCTCTGATAGGTGGCATACTCCCTAATTGAAAGAGTAGAACGATCATGAAAACAATCAACAGAAGGCCTAGTTAATATTTTCCAACATTTTAACATTTGTTTCTTTGCCACCATCAATGCCCTGTATGCCTAAAAGAGTGAGTCAACCGACAAACATAAACAGAAAACATACCTAACACACACAACAACGCAGTTTGAGGGAGCGGAAGAGCAAACACAAGATCTATACGCTGCAACACAGCTTCCCAGAAATCACACATTTTTTGGCAACTAGAATCAACATCCTGTAGCCAAAAGCGCAGGATGTGTACGGTAAAGGCCTTATGGTACAAGGCAACATTCAGAAAACCAAAACCTCCCAAGCGCACCGGCTTCATAAGTACGTCTCTAGGAATTTTAGATCCCCCCCCACAAAATGTTCTGAAAGACGTTATTTATATATTTTACTCAACAAAATACCTGTCAGAGGAAGAGGGAGCATACTGAAGACATAAAGCAGTTTAGGATGCAGGGTCATCTTAATTTCATTGATTTTCCCCCACAATGTCAGGTTCAGCTTTCCCCACTTCAAGCATAATGCTGTTATCTCTGTAAGTTTAATTAGGATATTATGAGCTAAAAGGCTATTTAGATTCCTGGAAACTTTAATACCCAGATATTTAAATCTATTGTCTGCCCAGACATCCTGATCAACTCCAAGAAGACCTCAATGACATGTTGTAATGTCAAGAGCAATTCCTGAAACAAATAATCCCGTACTGAGAGCAAGATTAAAAGGTTGTCTGCACAATAGCAGGACCTTGGAGATACAGCCGTTAATCAAGATATCCTTAATTTCAGCATTTTCCCTAATAATGATTGCCAAGGGCCTGATAAAGAGGTCATTAAAGAGAGGGGACAGGGGCAACCCTGTCGTGTACCACAGTGAATAGAAAAACTCTCCAATCGGCAGCCATTTACTAATACTCTTGCTTCTGTGTCTCTATAAAGTGCATTGAAGAGCTAAAGAATACGTGATCCACAACCTACTTTCATCAATACTCGTCAGAAGAATGTCCAACTGACCCTGTCAAACACCTTCTCCGCATCAATACTGATCGCAGCATAGGGATCCAGCGAAGTACTCTTGAGGTGTACAACATCCAATATTTCCCTTAGATTATCAAAACTATCCTACCGTGAACAAACCCCGTTTGATTTTGGTGAATTAGTTTTGGCAGTATCAGATTAAATCACACTGCATAAATCTTCGCCAGACGTTTGACGTCTCCGTTCAGCAAGGATATGGGTCTATAATTACTGCAGATCGAATGGTCTTTTCGAGGTTTAGGTATTACAGATATCACTGCTCTCCTCATTGAGTCAGCCACCTGTTCGGAACTTAAAATCTCTGTGAAAAGCTCAACCTGATTGGAACAAGAGAAGTACTGAAAGCGGCATTGAATTAAATCAGAAAACCATCTGGTCATGGACACTTACCAGGTGACATTAACCCAATTCTGAAAGACCAAAGAAATATCAAGGCTTAGTACCACAAAATGAAATACACCAATCACGGATCGGAAACATACAAGTATCTTTTATTCTGTACAGTTACAAAGCAAACAGATAGCTATCTTGCTCCCAACACCTTGCAGTGTGTAGCAGCAGACACAGTGAGGGTGAGGGTGCAGGACATCTTAACAAGGACACTTTTATACAGTTTTCAAATCGTTGTCCAGCCCCTCTCCAAACTAATAAGTTACATGCCAGGGTTCGTGCCAAGTTCATATGACAAATATTACAATGTTGTACAACGGATTTAAAAAGTTTGCATGTCCATGAAGTTATAATGATGGCGTTGATTCTCTGATCCATAGTAAGCCTTATTTCAAGAATCGCTACAATGCAGTTCAGCAAAAGCACACGATCTGAGTTTGTTCTGCATTGTATCGTTGTTTATATGAGGATGAGGCTTGTGGGTGCAGACAACACTTGGAGTGCAGTTCCAACTAGTCACAAGGTTTCTTTGTATATGACAAACAGTCTGGTCTTGGCCAGCCTAGATGTTGACACAACTCAAAGGTCGTTCGGCTCGGCTGCAAGTCAAAAACGCCGTTCACCATTTTAGAACACAAAGCAGGAGTTGAAATCAAAATGGCAGATGATTCTTAAAATGGCGGCGAAGTTGATCAAATAGGGAAGCATTTCAGATGCGTTTTCTGTGCAACGTGAATGGGCTTAGGCCAATATTGATAACAAGGCGGTATTATACGAATCCAGTTTACCAATACAGTCAGTGACTTCTTGTATTTAAATTTCACTATCCAAACAAAGTTTGTCTTTGTCACTTAATTTTGGGATATCAATATGTTCAAGAAACTTGATTATCTCATCACCAACTACTGCCTCATCCTCACAATACAGTGACACATACAATTTCCTAAATGCTCCACAACTATCTTGGTTCTTCCTCCACAATTGTCCATTACTTTCTGAAATAAACACTCTCAAAATGTCTTTCTTGTGTTAATTAAATCTCTCTCAGTTTTAGCATGTATCTCCTTATCAAGGGCTCACTTCACATTCAGCATACTAGATAGGTTAGTAGCTGAAGGGCAGGCTGTACGTACAATCACCAATTGCATATAAATAGTTTCCATGTACACAAATTCTGCCTCATTCATTTTTTTGTATGAGGCATAGCTAATTATCCTACCCCACAAGAAGGCCTTCAACGCATCCCAAAATGTGGACAGTCGATCAACAGTTTCAGAATTTTTTTTGATGAAAAAAGAGATTTCAGTCTTCATTTTCTTAATAAAATCTCTATCCATCAGCAATCTAGTGTTGAATCTCCATTGTCTATTATGCTGTCCACCTTCTAAGAAGCGATCCAATTTTAAATGTAAACAAGCATGATCAGAGATTATAATATCACCCATATCAGGCGTAATCTCATCACCAAAAAGTCTCTGCTTAACAGGAAGAGATTGATTCAAGAAGAAGTACTGTGCGAAGCCAAATAGAAGCTATATTGCTTTTTATGGGGGTTCAATTTTCGCTAAATATCATGCACGTCCCAAGACTGCATGAATTGCAAGATTCCATTTCTAGCCCCCTGTTCCGCATGAGAACGTGACATTTTAGATTTATCCAAGGCTTTATCTATGATCGTGTTAAAGTCATCTCCTAGAAGTACAGACCCGCTACCCATATCATTGAGTACATAAATCATTTTTCCCAAAAATTCAGTTTGGGCCACATTAGGTGGAAATACACTTGATTAAGCATCTATTTTCTAACAACAGTTTAAGTGCCACAAATAGTCCATCACAGTCAATGCTTACTTTTTCCACTGAGACATGCACATTTTTCTTAAATAAGATAGTCACTCCCCTAAAATTGCTAGCAAAAGCATTTGAGTATTCTTTCACATACATACTGTTTAAAATATATTCAACTTTTTCATGGTGCAGGTGCGTCTCCTGGAGTGAAACAATGCCCCTTTTTTGGCACCAACAGCCATGATGAGGTACCAGGGACCAGTGCTATTCGCAACCCACTAGTGAAGGTGGGAACCATCAGTTCTGTAAAACGCACAGAAGGTACCACTAACTTTCAGACCTGTGTGGTCACAGCTGTTGATGCCACTCCCTTAAACACCCACTAAACACTAAACACCATTTTTGATGCCACATGCAAGTCTACAAGGGCAGCCGACACCAGGGCAGAGTCAGGGTATGCAATGCCCTTAGAGACTTTGGCATTGCTTTGGATGGGCTTTACGCAGCTGAAACAGAGGAAGGCTCTGTTCTTTGTTAATCATCATTAGGGGGTCCATAAGAGTACATTTCACAGATGCCCAAGGTCTACGGTGAACCACAATGCAATGTGGAGAATGTATCCCCTGGCCTTGGTACAACACATGAAACAAGAGACTGCACCTGTAATGCCTGTGTATAAATAAATAATCGAGAGAACTATTGTATTATAAATAGGGAAATAGTAAAAATATGATGAAGCTGTTGGCAGGTTTATGATGGCCTATGCCCATTTGTGGACACAGCCTACAGTACCCACTGTTGAACATTCTGCAATGCACCAAAATAGGAGTAATCATCTCCATTTGCAGGCCCATTTAAGAGATATAGAAGGATTTAACAACAAAAAACATGATGTGTTAGCAAGAAGTGATGATTCCTTAAACAACAACAGTTAACCAAAACGTTTAAATATAATTGAGGATGCCACATCTTTAAAAAAGATGAAGGCCATGGAAGGGACGGTGGCAGTCTTTCCAAAGGTCGGTAGAAAAAGTGGGAGGTACTGGGTCAAACAAACAATTCTAACCAAAACACCTAGATGCATAGTCAAACAATTTATAGCAGCTGTCCTTAAATTTAACATTGATTGTAGGACCTGCATGGGAAAAGACAGGACTGGTAAAGAATGGGCAGCCACCTCCTTGTCAAAATGTAGGTGTCAAGGTAAAGAGCATCATCATTTAGGAAAAGAGCTAAAAAGAAACGCTTAGCAACGGTTTTATATCATTTGTGCTCCAAAGTGCCACCAGTTGAATTAACAATGGGAGACAGTATTTTAGTGGACGTGGAGAAGAGAATGATGAGCTTTCATTTCTAGAGTGTGTCAACAGTTTTCTACACATTAAGATGCAGGGCCATAATGTTCCATTTACATACTATCTACTAACGCGGTAATACAGAGTATCTTAAACAGACTTACAGCTATACTTGAGTAGAGGGAAACTGAACACAACTCTTTTCACCAAGGGTTGTTCTAAAATAGGTTTAAATGATGAGATCTTCCTTAACCAAATTCAGGACATGTTACAGAGTAATGTTGATATCCTTGTTTACAACATTCTACTGCTACTTATTGTGAAATCTAAAGAGGGGACATTCACAGATGCCTTTAGGTAACACTTCCTTCTCAATATCCCTCTGACAACATGTCATGTATGTCTTGTTGCTAATGTAGTGGTCCTTTTGGAGTCCACGAGACCCACAGAAGCCTTTTTACTAGCCTCCTCTAGATCAGCACGTGCTGCACTAAACATGTGGGTGATAGGTTAGTTTTGCTCGCAGTCATTGCAGCTTTTGCAACGTACTTTGATGACCCTTTTAAGGTCCTGTATTTCGATCACAATGGAATGAGCAAACATGCTAACATCTGATGCCATTCGGCAAACAACATCCAGCCTTTGGAGCAACGAGAAGCCTTCAGCGGTCATTGCATCAACATCGTTAAAGTATACCTCAAAGTTTCTGGAAAAAAATGTCTTACTATAACTTCACGAGCCTGTATGAGAACAGCCCCATAACCAACCAGTGCTACTGGTGGGAACAGATGGAGGCTCACTTTTTCCGATGTGTTGTACCTGTAGCGAGAGTAGGAAAACAGGTTTTTGTAGACATATAGATGATGAAAGGGCTGTTAGCTCTAAGGGTGTATGATTAAGTTGCAGGTAGCCATGAAAAGAAGGTACAGCATAAATAAGATGGATGAAATATATTATTTTGTGGAAATCTCTTTGAAATGCTTTTGCCAGTATATCAAGCTTCAACTCCATGATAAACAAAAGGCCTGAGTGTACCCTCTATGATTTGTCGATAATGCCTCAAAAGCTCTGTAAATGTAAAGCTACTTTAAAAAAAGGATGTACTTTTAAGACCCAAAAGTAATAGCACGGAAATAGTCAGTCACTCTGTGAGCCACTGTGTGGTAGATGTGTTCCTAGGACTGCCTATGCTAGCTCTTCCTCAAATGTTGACTTGACTCTGCTTTTCCTTTTCCTTCACAAACCTTCCACTTGAATACATTATTGGTGTCTGGTTGTGCACAGCAAAAAGTAAGGAGAAAACCAAAGTTGGAGGAACAGCTGAGCAGTTGTGCCTCCGGACCACGAGTAAGCCTTGGAGCCCTGCCTAGCTGCATTGTGGGTCATCCCCAGGTAAACCCTGTTGTGCCTGGGCTGCCAACCTTTCCGGGACCACGTTTACCGCAACCTTGATTCTGGCAGCATTTTAGCACCTAAATGAGCCTGGTGTGCCTGCAGTACTACCCGCTAATTTTAGCCACTACTTGGGCACATGGGCAATCTTTGTTCTCCTTACAGCCCATTTGGGCTGCTTGAAATCTATTGGGGGTTATATTTTTCAAAGATGGCCGACACCATCTTTGTTAAATGCACTGCCTGACTAGCCTACCTGCCCATGTTCCTCATTGGCCACCTGGGGACACAAAAGTCCAATCAGGGTGCCAGCAGGCTATGCCGGCCCCCTCACCAAGACCTACCTCTAGGACCTCCCAGGCCTGCTTCCCTGCATCTCTCTCACCACCAACGGAGGAAGAGCTGCACATGCAAGCATTCGGGCAATGAGGCAGCCTCGTAGCCCTGCATAGCTGCATTGGAGTTCATACCTGGGTAAGCCCTGTTGGGCCTCGGCAGCCAACCTTTCTGGGACCACATTTGCCGCAACCTTGATTCTGGTAGCATTTTACCACTTAAATGAGCCTGGGTGCCTGCAGTAGTACCCACTCATCTTCACCACTGCTTGGGCACACGGGAAATCTGTGTTTTCCTTACAGCACAGTTGCGCTGCTTGAAATTCATTGGGGGTTGTATTTTTCAAAAATGGCAGACACCATCTTTGATGGAAGCCCTGCCTGACTGGCCTGCCTGCCACTGTTCCTCATTTGCCAGCTAGAGAACACAAAAGGCCAATTTGGGTGCCAGCCCCCTCACCAAGGCCTACCAGTAGGCCCTCCCAGGCCGGGTCACCTGCATCTCTCTCACCAGTAATGCAGAAACAGCTGCACAGGTCAGCCACTGGACCACGAGGCAGCCCTGGAGCCCTGCATAGCTGCATTGGAGTTCATCCCCAGGTAAGCCCTTGGACCACCTTTGCTGCAACCTTGATTCTAGCAGCATTTTAGCACCTACTTGTGCTCAGGGTGCTTTGATTACTACCCGCTCATTTTCTCCACTACTTGGGCACATGGACAGTCTTTGTTCTCCTTACAGCCCTGTTGGGCTGCTTGAATGCATTGGGGGTTGTATTTTTCAAAAATGGCCGACACCATCTTTGTTGGAAGAACTGCCTGACTAGCCTGCCTGCCCCTGTTCCTTATTGGCCAGCTGGGGACACAAAAGGCCAGACTGGGTGCCCACCACTAAGGCCCCTGTCTGATTCTGTCCGGGCCGAGGTGGGCCCACAAGTCCTCCACCTTTTTCCCCCTCTTTAAACTATGATTTGGCCTCCAGACATACATACTGCTACCCCATGAACTTGGGCCACTGGACGGTCCCTGCAGTTCTACCAGTGAGTGATGGCTGAACTCCCTGATTGCCTCCTCCACTAACATTCTGAAATCATTTCTGTGCCTACTCACTGGGTCTTTTTTCCTTCACTTAACCTTCATCTCTCACTCCATTTGTGCCACTGCTTTTAAAACTCCAATTGAGGTGTTTGCACATTTACATTTTGTGCAGTGCATTTGTGCCACTGTTTTTGAAATTCAAATTTAAGTGTGTGAGCTTTTACACGACTGCACTCTCTTTGCATTGCATTTTTGGCACTGCTTTTTAAACTCAAATTAAGGTTTTTGCACTTTTACACCTCTGCACCCACTTTGCATTGCATTTGTGCCACTGTTTTTGAAATTCTAATTTAGCTGTGTGCACTTTTACATCCTTGCACCCTTCTCTGCATTGCATTCGTGCCACTGTTTTGAAATTCGAATTTAGGTGTGTGCGCTTTTACATCCCTGCACGCTCTTTACATTGAATTTGTGCCCCTGTTTTTGAAATTCGAATTTAGGACTCTCTCTGTCCTTCCCCCTCTGACTGGTGTACCATGTCCCTGTACTCCACTTTAGAAAACCTTCAAAGGCAGAGACCTCCTTCACTGGCTACTCTTAACACCCGCTCAGCCAACAAACACTCCGCTGACATCAGCCTTCTTCTTGAAGACACTGACTTTGATATTCTTGCTCTTAACAAGACATGGTTCAATGCCAGCTCATTCACTGCTTTTGCCTTGTCCCTGATGGCTTCAAGATCATCGACAAGCCACAACCTCACTGTGCTGTTGGTGGGGTTGCCTTAATCTTCCCTGAGTGGGTTCCTTCTTCTTTCATATCCACCCAGCTCTACTCTTCCTTTGAGAACCTGGTCTGCAAGCTGGTCTTCTCTCCCTCCTCTTCTCTGACCATCTACAGGCATCCATGCACTACCACCCTGTTCCTCTCTGAATGGGCTTATTTCTGTTCCTCCCTACTATCAACCACTTCTAATCTCCTTCTGATGTGCAATTTCAACATCCAATTGGACTCCCCTGTCACAGCATCCACACTCTTCCTTGGCCTCTGCACATCACTCTATCCCCCTATGGTCACCCAACTCTCTTGGTCAGACCATTCTCTTCTCTGCTCGCACCTGGGTCCCCTCAGCCCTTTGACCACCCTCCAAAAGCCATGCCAACCTCATTCACGAACATCCATCTGATGAAACTAGTGTAAGCTGCTGCCTTTGTATCCACCTTCATTCCTCTTTCCCACACCCCAGATTCTACAACCCACTCTGCTCTCAGCAACCTCCATTTGGCCATTAGCAACGCACTTGACATTCTTGCCCCAGCCATGAGTATCCACCTGAAACCCGCCTCCAAATGTAACACCTGGTATGACTCTGAACTTGCAGCCTTTAAACACGAGTGCAGAGCTGTGGAATGGAAGTGGCAAACGTCAGGCTCACCGTCTGACAAACTGGTCTGCCGCCTGCTCCAAAGGCAATAGAGACTCTCCATCTGTGACAAAAAAATGGCGCACATTCAGTCAAAGGTATTGCATGCCTCCATCAACATGGCTGAACTCTTTAAAATCTGCAGGGAACTAGCTAACCTTTCTGCAGTCTCCTCCTCCCCTCTTCCATCCCAGGCCCTCCAAAATGCACTTGCCACACACTTCACCACTAAATCTCTGGACATCCTGAGCACCCTTGCTACCCTCCCGTCCAACCACTCGCTCACTCCCTTGCCTCCTATGGCTTCTCACCATCCTCCTTCATCTCTCTCCTCCTTCTCCCCTGTCACGCCTGAAAAAGCCACCATGAAGTTCTCCTCCAAACAGGTTTCCCCTTGCTCCTCCAGAACCATCAAGGATAACATTGGCTCTCTTGCACCTGTACTTACTGATCTCTGCAACCACTCTTGTGCCATTGGTCATAGGGACAGTTGCCGCTTTGTGCTGTGCTGCGCCCAGGCTGATATATACAGCGGTCATCACCGACCTGATCGTGATGACTGACTCTTCTCTACTCCGGCACAGACCATCCAGGAAAGAGCCAGGGCGGTATCTGTACATTTTGAACTATGAACCACAAGAATTGAGATAGCAAATCAAGTATTGATTTGTTTGTTTAATGAATAATGAACTTTAGACTCCAGCGCCCTGAAGATGGATTTTTGAAGAATCCAAAAGGCGTTGGCAAATGTTACCTACACTGCATCCTATTAGGATAATCCCAATTGCTTTTGTATTTATTGCTTGATGCTTTAAAATGACAATGTGTAAACTATGTAACACAATTATCTCTTGATTTTTTGTTGACAAAATATGACTTTGTATAGATTATGGTCTCACTTGTGAATCTGAAGACTATTATCCTTCATGATGTTTGTTTCCAATACTATACTTTCTAATATTACACTATATAAACTAAGATTTTGTCTGATACTATTATTTTGAGAATGCAATTCTCACATTTACAACACAAATATACATTACATGATCCCTCAGTTGAGGAGAGTTGACGTTTGTTTTGATTGAAACCAAAGCATGTTAACAGCAGGAATGTTGTTAGATTGAGATTGATGAAACACATTATATTTTTTACGTACAAGTGAGTCTCCTTATTGGGGACTGGTCCCTCTACGTACCTAAAGTGACTAGGGATTTGATATCCCTTGCGAGTGCATCTAAGGGGCACCTGTTGGTGACAATAGGTTATGTTTGTTTATTCTCTTCAGTTTAAGGTGACCTTGAGACTTCCCCCCGCCGTTTGCACCTGAAATATATTGGAAGAATATATAACCATCGAATGATTTGAGGAACATTCAAGTAACACAATTGTTTTGGTTGCTTGTACCAGCTTAAAGATTGTTAATATATAGTTGTGCCCCCCGCAAACCACCTTGTTCTTTGCCACTGGATCTTTCCCATCCTCCTTCAATCACTCCCTTGTGTGGGCCCTCCTGGAAAAACCTTCATCAGACACTTCCTGACCAGCCAACTACCTATCTATTTCTTTCACCCCTTTCCTTGGGAAACTGTTGGAGAAGCTTGCCTTTCTCTAGCTTACCTCACACACTGAACTTGCTGATGGTCTCCATGGCCATCAATCTGGGTTCTGAGCATGTGTAGAACTGCTTGCATCTCTGAACTCTAACTCTACAGCTGTCCTCATCACACTTGGTCTCTCCTCTGCCTTCGATACAGTTAACCATTCTATCCTCAAAAAATGGCTCCATGATACCCTTAGTATCTCGGAGCAAGCATGGACTGGCTTACCTCCTTCCTAACTGAATGTTCATCCCACATCATTCTAGGCACCTTCTCCTCACCTACCTCCTTCTCCACCTGTGGTGTCCCCCAGGGCTCAAACCTCTCCCGGTGGCTCTTCAACACTTACCTTGCTCAGCTAGCATTCCTCATTTCCTCCTTCTCTCACTTCCAGTGCTACACAGATGACACACAACTTTTTCAAACTTCCTGCTGACCCCCTTGCATCTTCCATCATCCCTGACTGCCTATCTGCCATCCAGTTGTGCTGTACTTACAATGATTCAAGCCTCAACCCCAGCAAGAATGAGATAATTCCCATTGGGACCCCTGTCCATATTTTTGATCCTCACTCTGGCCTTCCTGTATGGGCTCTCCCCTGCTCCTTCTTCTAAAGCCAGAAACCTTGGAGTCATCTTCGACTCCTCTCTCTCCGCCCTCCCTCAAACTCAGGACATTGCGAAGAAGTCCCACTTTCAATTCTTCCTTCTGAAAGGAATTCTCCATTTTCTCACTTTCCCCCAGAAGCTCAATATTACACACACCCTGGTTCTTTTTAGGCTTGACTACTGCAATTGCCTTCTCCTGAATCTACCATCCTCCACTTTACGACCCCTCCAGCTAATCCAGAATAGGGCAGCAAGACGTATCCTTGGCCTTAAGCACAGGGACTGCATCTCTCCTGCCCTAAAAACTCTTCACTGGCTCCCGGTTGCTGCACAGATTAAATTCAAATCCCTCTACATCATCCACAAATCTGTCTTGGTCCTGGGACCACGCTATCTGCAACTTTCTCTTTCTAAATACTCTCCCTTTAGACCTCTGCGGTCTTCTGGCACCAACTCTCTGTGCGTAAAGCATTTTGCTGGCTCTCTCTTGTGGAACAGCCTCCCCCTTCCTCTTCGTCTTCAGCAGGACTTTGTCAAATGCCGGAAGCTGCTCAAGACTTTCCTCTTCACCACCTCCTTCCCTCGTCTGCTAATCTCACAGTCACTGTGGTTGGTGGCCAGGGCCCTTATGTTTCCCTCAGAGACCTGGTCTCCCATACCCAATTGCCCTAGCATCTGCCTACCTCGCAGCACTTGCCTCATCACCCACCAGCCTCTACCCTGTAGCCTTGCACTTTCTACCCAATGTGGATCCAGGTCACCTAGCACTTACCATAATATGCACTTCATCTGGTGCTCGCCCACGAGCACACACTGTTCAGCACTTACCCCCATCCCCACTTCCCCTCTCTTGTTGCACTTGCACGTTCTGAATATTCACAAGACATAGAATGTTGGTCTTCCTTTGTATTCACTGTGTTCAATCACATGTCCCCTCCCTGTTACCGTTGGGAGCGTTGAAACAGAATTGACTTACTTTATGAGCGCCAAACAAATGCACAATAAATAAACCACACCAGGTGCATGCTCACTAACCTGTGTCTTATTTCTCTAAGGGGAAAAATGTGCCCGATGATCTAACTTACAAAACAAGCCATTATTAACTATCCCCATGTGCTGTACAAATACCTGTATGATATGGTCGAAGATATGTGTATTTGCGATATCATAGATGATGAGACTGTGTTGGATGTAATCTAAAGAAATACCCACAACCTCTTCTAATGTCACCATATTCATTGCATGCTCCACAACTGCCTTTGTGTGCATGAAGCTGTACAATGTTATGTATAAACTGGAAGACAGGTGTGTATATCATGATACAGACTCTGATTTTTGTGACGGACGCAGGTGAGCCAATTCCCCCTTTAGAAGACTGTCTTGTTGAATTGCTGAGTGAGATGCACACTGTTGAATTTTTCTTGACAGGCCTCACGACGGATGCTTATCATACTCCTACTGGTAAGATGTGTAAGAAGGTTAAATGGATTATGTTAAACAGCTGCAATAGCTTTAAGATAACCTTTAACAGCTTAAAAAGCATAGCCAGTGAATATGCGGGGGCCACATCCCATGGCCTTGCAAACTCTATTGAAGGTTCTAACATCGACAGCGTTAAGAGACAGTGACAGATAAAAACACAACTCTGACACAAGTCCAAATGTGCTGTATTTGATAAAAGAATTGTCTTATTAAAGGTCACTGTCTAGATATTCTATTGTTAAGGTGGAACAGTGTGACTCTGACAGATACACTATCAGTTCACTGGTCAGACTATTCTGCTTGGATGTTTCTATTGAGGCAAGATGGTGAGAAGCATTTCTTTTCCAATGGCAGATCTACGGTGTTAGCTCACAGATAAAAGGATTTAGCAAATATATCCAGAACCGAGGTTAAGCGAAAAGAAGTGACTATCGCGCCTTTATTACAATGCAATAACTTTTTCTCCTATGGAGCTACCATTCTGGATAATATCTGATCTTAAATGGCACCACTCAAACCTATGAAGATAAACACATCCAAACCTTGGTTTACTCAGAATCTAATTCCTTTGCGTAAACAGTGTAGAGATGCAGAGCGGAAGTGAAGAGAGGCCAAAACTGTGGAAGGGAACCTTAGGGGTAAATTTGCGCTGAAGAATTATAAGCAGGCGATTTTTAGAGGCAAATCTGCTTACAGCCATGAGAACATTGATGCTGCAAAAAACCATTATAGAGCGCTTTTCTCAGTTATCGCAAATATTTGTCATACAAAGTGTAACGTCTCCACTATAGAGCCGTTGTTAAGGCAGGCTAACCAATTTAATACCCTTTTTAAAGGTAAAATAGAACTTATTCAGGGTAATATTTTGTTGAGTCTTCAATCATCCTCTAATACAATTTTAAAACAGACAGGGAATATCTCCCCAGAGCAAATGGTGGCCTCTCAATGTACAGTTCCTTTTGATTTTTGCCCTGTATCAGAGGATGAAGTAAAATCCTCTTGTCAAACCAACTAAGGACCTCTTATTTCTATTGCCAGTATGTACTGCAAGGTGTATGACAATGGAGATTGTCCCATTCATGACAGATATTATAAATAAATCTCTTGAGGAGGGCATAGTGCCCTTGCACCATAAGAAACTCATTGTCGGGCCCGGCTGAAAAAAACTAATTTAGACTCCACTACGCTGCAGAATTATCGACCTATTGCAGGGCTCTCATGGCCAGTAAACTGCTTGAGGAAGTGGTTACCAGACAACTGCTCGGGTATATAGAGAAGGAGTCTCTACTTGACCCTTTTCAATCTGGTTTCAGACCAAGTTTGAGACTGAGACAGGTTTGCTGGCAGTACAGGATGACTTGCTAGAGACTGCGGATAAAGGAGATCTCTAACTATTGGTAATGTTGGTTCTCCCCGTGGCCTTTGACACAGTTGACCACTTAATACTGTTTAGCCGCCTCATAGAAATAGGTACTATCTCTAAAAATGCTATGAAATGATTTGTCTCGTTTCTTTCAGGCCAATTTTGGAGGCTAAAATGGGGAGCTTCCTCTAAGATCCCGTTCATCTATGTTGCGGAGTACCACAGTGATCATGCCTGTCACCCCATAACCTTAATCTTTTCCTCCGGCCATTGATGGACATCCCGAGGAGTCATCGGATTAATTTTCATTCTTATGCCGATAACACCCAGGTGTTTAACAAAAAAATTGAAACTTTCCTTAGGGTCAAACAGTGTCTCGACAAAGTCAGACTCGGGATGTCGAAAAATCAGTTGCAACTTAATCCGACCAAGACCAAGGTTCCCATGTCTGGACTGAAACATCTTTTTGCTGCAAGGATGCATCCCTGGACATCACAGATCAGGCCCTGTTGTGGCTTGCCTCCTTTCTCTCTGACCGGCCCTCCCAGGTGGAACTTGGGCCCTTTCTCTCCTCTACCACTCTCTCTATTTGTGAAGTCCCCCACGGTTCTAAACTTTACCCCTGGCTTTTCAATATCTTCATGGCCCCCATGGCCGCATGATGTCTACCTTTACCTCTAACTCTCAGTGTTATGCGGATGACACGCAGCACTCTTTCAGGCTACCCTCGGCCTCCTCCTTTCTCGATCATCCCTGACTGTCTACCCACAATACAGGTTTGGTGTGCTGCTAATGATCTATGCCTGAATGCCAGTAAGACAGAGATCATCCTCATTGGGACCCTGCTCCTGCTTTCCCACCTTCTCACTGACCTGCCTCCCTTGGACCTGCGCCCTCACCTACCCATGACGCAAATAATCTTAGGGTCATCTTCGAATCAACTCTCTCCTTCTCTTCTCGCATCTCAAACATCTACAAAATGTCCAACTACCAACTGCACCTCCTCAGAGGTATTCTACCTTTTCTCACTTTTCCCCAGATTTCATCACCTCGAGAGTCCTGGTTCTCTCTAGGCTAGACTATTGCAACAGCCTCTTTCTCAACACTAATCTCCATCCTCTACAACTCATCTAGAACAGAACCGCAAGACTTATCCTTGGGCTCAAGCCCTGGTACTGCATTGCTCTGGCGCTGAAATCCTTCCACTGGCTCCTCGTGGCTGCAAGGATCAAATTCAAGAACCTCTGCATAATCCACAAGGCTTACTGGGGCCGGGGCCCACACTTTCTACAACACTCTCTTCTTAAATACAATCCCTCTACAGTCTTCTGCTCATCCTCCTCCAACTCTCTGAGAAGAGCCACTTTCTCAAACAGAGATTCAGGGGTAGATCCTTATTCTCTGCAGGTGCTTCCCTCTGAAACAACCTACCTGCTCCTCTCCGTCCTGAACTGGAGGACCTTACATTTTTTGTAAACTCCTCAAGACCTTCCTTTTCTCCTCCTCCTTCTATCTCCCTCTCCCCTGTTAACCTTCTTTCTTTTCTCTCCAGCCTTCTTCACCTCTTAACTCTGTTTAGTTTTGGCTAACTGGTTGCCCCGTTGACCTTCAGAGCCTACAGGTCCCAGGCTCCCCTGCCGGTCTTTTGCACTTGCCTCCTGGCTACTGTACTTTGTTCAAAATTTCTGCAATTTCAGCATACGCTCCTTGAGTGGGGCAATCTCTCTGCACTTAACCCAGGGCCTTATTGGACCAGACTTTTCGTCCCCCCACCCTACTCCTGTCTCTGCACCCCTGTCAGTACGTATGCATGACTCAAATGGACTAGGACCAGCTGGGTTGTCTGCCCTGCCCCCCCACCATTTTTCTCCACCCCTCCCAAGCTTGGTCTCACATTTACCACTTCATGCACTTGCACTAGGAGAAATATCATCATAGTATTCTAGTGTTTCTGTTTAGATAATTCGGAATCTTCAAGGCCTAAGAATGATTACTGTATTCCCTTGTTCCCATCCCTCCATGAAGCACTTTGAAACACTTTGCATGTGTACAAGCGCTATATAAATAAAGAATAAATAAATCCCCAAAACCCATGCTTCTTGGGGGCCGAACTATAACTTTGCTTCTAAAATTTAAAAGTCTTGGTTGTATATGGCAGGACAAACTTGGCAGAGAAAGGCAGGTCAGTGTCAGGGTCCAGGTAGTATTCTATTATCTGTATCTGTTACAACCAGTTCTGCCATTTATTCCAGGTGATGATCATGCTATAGCAGTGGGCTCTGTGAGAAGCCTGTAGATGTTTCCCTGACTAGTCCCTAGGGGCCTGTCATCCAGGTGGCAAGGACAAGGCCATCAATATTGGAGCCAGTTCCTGGCGGTGGACCAGTGAGGAAAGATCACCTGGATGGGGGGTCCTTGGGGAGTGGAAGTGGAACACCAACACCTTTTCCCCAACCTACCACGTAGGATGCTCAAACACTCTACTCCCCCTTTTCTGATGCAAACACGTTTGCATATCACAAAGGATGACAGACTAACACTGGACATGTCCCCTCACCAGGGTCAGGCAACGCCAGGAAATTGAACAGAACTGCACACACCTGATAGCCTTTGCCCTTCCCCAGAGTGATAAAATGTGGAGCACAAGAGCGCATTACGTGCAAGGCAGACCACACAACGAGAGAGCTAACTCAGCACAGCAGTTCAAGAGGAGGTGAAAGAAGGCACAAACGGAGAGGGTGACAAGGAGAGAAGCGACCTTGCCCTTTCCGACCAAGGCCTGTGAAACCTCTGTAGAAGGAATAATAAGACAGGGAACAATAGCCAGCATGTGTTGCAGCAGATTTCAATGGTACACAAGACCCTCCTTCACTTATACCCAAGCCAGGGAGAGATGCTTGACTCCAAAGAGAACGAAAGTCAAGCGGTTCATCACACCCGATGAGTCGAAGGGAGAGTCAATAATAAACCGAACTGTGTTGAACGAAAAGCAGCAAACAGCTAATTGAATTGTGAAAGCATAAACAACTATTGATGGTAAAACCAGCAACAGAGAAGTCCGGCATCATGTGGGTGCTCACGAAGGAAACTCTGGGTGATTACCCGATTGTTGAAACTACCATGACCAGAAGGCATAGGGAAAGGCGAGAATGGGGTAAAAGTGGTCAGACAGGGGCCCTGTAAAATCCTCTGTAAAGTCAAATGTATTTGACCGACAGATGATTGTGAGGCTAAGGGAAATGTATCCCACACCATAAGAGTTCAATGAGAAATGTAAGATTGACAAGATTGGCAAGAGTCAACCCAAAAGAGGGATGCTGATAAAGAGGGTGCAAAGTCTAAAGTCACAAAAATATGGTTATATAGAGGCATCTCTTCTCATCAAGCTTTTTGGTAATCTGGGAATTCATTTTGAGGCAAGGACCAGAAACAAAAGACACAGTCGTTTGGGTGGTTCTTACAGCAGTCTTTATTAGAGGTTACAAGACACTTCTGAAAAAAACACACACCAACATGTTGCCTTCATCCTGCTTATATAGACATATTTGTATGACGCAACACCCTTATGCAAATGATTTCTTTGTTAGAGCATGTTTCTGAAGGTCCTTTTAGCCAGAAAAACCGCCCCCTTCCATCTGATTGCATAGCTTCTCTGATGCACACTGAACCCACGTTAGTCATACTTAGCATCAACACATTATGCCTTCTCATCATGAGTCTTGTCTGCTTTTCCTGCCAAGTTTCAAATGTAACCTTCCAGACTTCAATGATCTCACTACAATATGCTGCCAAAGATCATTTCTTATCAGCATGAGTAAGACCTTTCACACTAGACACCATTTTGCTTGAGGTATCCATTTTGTAATATATATCGTTCTGCCATTGTCCTACCCTTCTGGGGGCCATTATTTAATTATTAAAGCATTTCTAACTTTGTATCTCTTTTTCATAATATATGTTTATATATTCATGATATATGTGATACTTAAAGCACCCTTCACTTCATGGCTCATTTTAACCCAGATACTGCAGCGCCACATGCACATTTTACCTTTTTTTTTAAAAAAAAGTTGCTATAACCTTTATTTCTGCAGTAATAGAACCACTGATCTGCCTATTATGTTATCTGTACTCAGTTGCGGGGGGGAGGGGTTGGCACCCCTATTCAAGTGTGTTCACATGAGTGAACTTGGCTGAGGGATGTCCACAGTGTACTGTTCAAAAAGACATTACATTTTGAGATTGTTTGGAGAAGCCATAGCGAACCGGGCTGGGAGCTGTAGTGAACCCAGCTGAGAGAAGCTAACATTGAGAAGGGCCTGAGCCAGGAAGAAAGGGACCTAGGGGTGAAAGACATCACCAAACGTGCAAGTGGAAATTAACTTTTAATTATTATTTTGAATATGCCAGGCCCACGGTGGTAAGAGATTTTTATTTTGACAAGACGCCACTCGGACTGCCTTTATTATTGTTTGATGGTCAAAGCTTGCTCCCATTTTAGAATTAAATTTAGATTATGTTTTTTTCCAACCTACCTATACAGTTTAATAAACACCCTTGAACTGTGATCACCTGTGTCTGTCTTTATTTTTGCCACCATGAGTTCCTTACATATGATGTCAGGATTGGGATTTAAACCCACACCTCCAATCGAAGACCAGAAGCCCGTAAGCAGGTAGTGATTGAGAAGTCAACAAAATGTTAAAAGCCGATATTATTGAACCTTCTTTAAGCCCATGGTCCTCTCTTATCGTATTGGTCACTAAACCTGACCGTTCCAGGAGAATCTGCATAGACTTGCGTCAAGTTAATGCCATCTCGAACTTTGATGCATATCCCATGCCCTGCATTGATAGCCTAATTGATAAACTCAGAGCAGCCAACGTTCTATCTACCCTAGATTTAACCAAAGGGTACTGGCAAGTCCCCGTATACGGGACAGATAAGGAAAAAAACTGTGTTCTGAACACCTCTAGGACTATTTCAATTTAAAACTCTGCCTTTTGGCTTACACAGTGCACCGGCCACCATCCAATGCCTCATGGATCAAATTTGACAACCCTACTCTGATTTCTGTGGAGCTTACATTGACAATATGAACCTGGGAGGACCATCTCTTACATCTTTATACCATCATGAAAGTCCTCAGAAAAGCTGGGCTAACTGCAATCCCAGCTAAGTGCACATTGGCCCAATCAGTCGAGAAATACATAGGCTTCTTCGTAGGGAATGGGAATGTACAACCCCAACATGGGAAGGTAAAGCTGTCTTAGATACACCAACCGCTAACACCAAGAGAGATCTTAGAGCTTTTCTCAGCTTAATAGGATATTACATTGGAACGAAGAGGATGAGATATGCACAATACCCTGAAACATACTCTGTGCCGAAACCCGATCCTAAAGGTTGTTGACTTTTCTAAAGAGTTCATCTTACAAACTGATGCCTCCCTTGCAGGGTTAGGAGCAGTCCTATCCCAGGTTTGCGATGGATTAGAACACCCCATATTATACACCAGGCACAAACTGGTCCCACACAGGACAGACATTATTCCGTTAGAGCTCGAGGCCTTGGCCATCAAATGGACCATAATCCATCTTAGATACTATCTCTTAAGACAAAAAATGTACACAGATCACTCACCCTTAGTTTGGAATAGCCAATGCAAAGTGTCTAAACCTCGGGTCATGCAATGGTTTCTAGACCTGCAATCCTATTGTTTCACTGTGGAACACCGAAAAGGAAAAGACCAGGGAAATTAAGATTTTCTTTCCCTGTTCCCCTGTGAACAAAATGTGGCTACATTGCATGGAGGAAGGGTATGTGAGAATCCCGAAGGTATCTCCCTGACTAGTCCATGGGGTCTGTCATCAAGGTGGCCAGGACATGGCCATCGCTATTGTATCCACCTGGAGGTGGACTAGTAAGGGAGGATCACCTAGATGGGGAAGTGGGACACTGATGGGTGTGACGCGGTGTCCCCCTTCTTATAACACCTTTTCCCCAAGCTACCATGTAGGATGTTCAAAAACTCTACCCTCTCCATATCCAATACAAACACTTCCACATATCATGAAGGATGATGGACTAACACCTGAGCCATTTACCTGACATGTCCCAACACCAGGGTCTGGCAAATTCAGGCAATTGACCAGAATTGTACACACCTGACAGGCCTTTCACTTCACCACAGTGGTGAAAGGTGGAGCACAAGAGCGGAATACAAGAAAGGCAGACCACACAACAGGAGAGCTAACTCAGCACGGCAGTTCAATAGGAGGAGAAAGACGGCACAAACAAGGAGAGAAGCGGCCTTGCCCTTTCTGAACAAAGCTTGTGAAACCTCAGCAGAAGGAATCGTAAGACCGTATACAACAGCCAGCATGTGTTGCAGCAGATGTCAATGCTACAGGAGACCCTCCGCCTCTTATTACCAAGCTGGGTAGAGCCGCTTGTCTCTGTGAGCTATTAATGGTAAAGGGTGGAAAACCAGCACCAGAGAAGTCCAGCTCCACGTGGGTGCTCACACAGATAACTCTGAATGATTACCCATTTGTTGCAATTACCATAACAAGAAGACATTGGGAAAGGCAAGAAGGGGGTCAAATTGGTCATACAGGGGTCTTGTAAAATCCTCTGTACAGTCGAAAGTCTTTGACCGACAGATGAATATGAAGCTAAATTAAATGAATCCTTCTGAAGAGTTCAATGAGAAAAGTGCGATTGACAAGATTGGCAAGAGTGAACCCGAAAGTGGGATGCTGATAAGAGGGGGCAGAGTCTAAAGTCCCGAAATAAAGTGTGTTGACAAGATTGAACCCGGCCATGGGATGTCCACAGTGAAGTGTTCAAAAAGACATTAAAATTTGAGATTGTTCGGAGAAGCTGCAGTGAACCTGGGTGGCTGTAGTGAACCCGGCTGAGAAAGGCTGATATTGAGAAGGGTCTGAGCCAGGAAGATGGGGACCCAGAGGTGAAAGACATCACCCAATGTGCAAGTGAAAAGAGACTTTTGTTTATTATTTTGAATATGTCAGGCCCAGGGCGGCAAGAGACTTAACCACTGAAGGCCCTGATTGCTGAGAGCAGAACTGTTGGCTTGTGCTGGGAAAGCTCGAGCATCTGCTGTTCTCCAGAAACCTACCTTATCCTGTGCTTAAAACGTGGTGAAGGGAGACCCCAACTACTGCAGCCTGATTTATTACTTGCGAACACTTCTTTCTTTATCCCACAATTCTTTTTGTTTTTAGCGTAAGGATTGGCAATAGGTATTTTAGTATAGGCCCTTTTATTTCGACAAGACACCACTCAGACTTTATTATTATTGTTTGATCGTATCAGCTTGCTCCCATCTTAGATTTAGATTTAGGTTATGCGTTTTTCCAGACTAACTATAAAGTTTAATAAACACTCTTGAATTGTGATCACTTGTCTGTCGTTACTGTTGCCACCATGAGTTCCTTAGAGCTCCCTAGTAAATTCACATCTGGACTACTGCAACCCCCTTCTTGCTGGAATTCTGGCTAAGCAGCGCCAGAGATGGCAAAGGGCACATAATGCTGCCATCAGATTGGTCTGTCAATTGAGCATGTCTGTCAATGTCTCGGCTGCCCAGTGGACCCTGCACTGGCTGGCTGTGGAAGATGCAATCAACTTTAAGGTGGCTTGTCTGATATTTAAGAGCGCAAAGGGTTCTGCCCCGTTATATTTGGTGGACAAACTTAGTCGGTATCAACTGACTAGGACGTTATGCTCTGGGGAGCAATTGCTGTTGATAATTCCTCGATCCTGCTATGTTATAACGGTAGATATAAGGTTTGTAGTTTATGGTCCAAGTTGTGGAACAGCATCCTCGAGAAATTAGAGCTTTGGAATCCATCTATCAGTTTCAAAGAGACCTTAAAACCTTTATGAGGCTTTTTGGGTTTTTATATATTCATTCCCAGTTAAAAATAGCCCCTTATACTGCTTGTTGCCTCTGTCCTGTCTGTCAATATATATAATCTGCGCCTCTATAAGATTCAGTTTGTCCTTGCACGCGTCTATACATTCCTCCAAAAAAATCATAGCCGGCAATAAAATGCTGCCTTATGGGTATTGACAGTGTTATTATTAGGCAGTTTTTAAGCCTCTTAACATGGACTGTCATTTACAGCATTCATTCTCAGGCATTCCTGGCAGAACTGTCTAATTGCAGTAAATGTTATGTTATCAAAACATCGTTTGGATATACTCATTTTACCAAAGATGTATAGGGAACTATTGAGGAAGATACCACTCAAAAAATGTGTTGGGGCGTCAGTCTCTTCCCAAACTCACTCGGTGGTTCTGATGATAGTGGATGATCTGGCAGGTGAGGCCTGCGATAACCCATAGACTGAGGAAATGTTCACACAAGATGTTCACCTCAGAAATATTTTGCGTTCTATGTGTCACAAAATCTATTTCAGAAGGGACGTTGCTCTAGACATTGCTCTAGATCAGGGGTGCACAACTGATTTTGACAGAGGGCCGAAAGTACCTTACATGATGGCTATAGTGGGCCAAAAAGTAAATGTGGGTGGGGCGGTAGGGGCGGTGGGGCGTGGTGTGGCAGGAGGCTTTTTCAACCCCCTATTTTTATTAAACACTATGCCCCATAGCCCCCACCCCTCAAGCAAACACTATGCCCCATGGCTCCCACCCCCATGCAAACACTATGCCCCATGGCCCCCACCCCTCATGCAAACACTATGCCCCAAGACACCCACCCCTCATGCAAACACTATGCCCCAAGACACCCACCCCTCAAGCAAACACTATGCATCTCAACATACACTGCAGACATACAAATACAAACACACCCATAGACACCCGACACACACCCCCACCTCCGCATCTCAACATACATACAAAAACAAAAAACACAGGACGGAGCCGAAACAGACACACACACAAACATACAGCCCCCCCCACCATGTACTTACCCAGACGTCCTGGAACGCTGGCGAGGCTTCTGGCACTGCCCAAATCGTTTTGGGTTGGGTGTACCTCTACATCTGTGCACCCCGGTGTACAGATGTAGAAGTATACCCAAGCCAAAACGATTTTTAGAAATGGAGGGACAGATGCAAAACAAGAGCCTCTTGCTTTGCATCCGTCCCTCCATTTTTAAACATCTTTTTTCTCCGGCTTTTACCCGGGCCACCAGAGAGAGACAGTAAGAATGGAACAAAGGGCCATCCATACTGCCCCTCTTCTGTGCGGCCCGTGGGGGGGTGGGGATTGCTCAGCCCCGACTTCATTCTGCCGGGGGTGGGAGGGGGGAGGAGGGCCCCGCAACCCCCCTACTCTGCACCCCTGCCAGGGCAGATTAGGTCACTGAGCCCCAGCTTCCCTGGCAGCATACACACACACACACACTGCGTGACTCACGGCCCGGCAAGGAAAACAAAGACTTTCTTAATGGAGGGCGACCTTTGCTGCTTGCGGGCCGCCTTCCATTAGGAAAGTCTTCAACCCTGCCGGGCCGCATCCAGCAGCATCACGGGCCGCACTTGGCCCGCGGGCCGTATGTTGTGCACCCATGCTCTAGATCTTTGAACCTTAACACATCCCATTAAGAATCCCTGTGATCAATTACAGATTGATCTATTGGGTAGGCAGATGTACAGCTCCAAACTCCAGCATATCTTTTAGTGGATTAAAAAGGCAACACTCCATAAGATGATAGGGTACGTGCAGAGATTTACCTTCCTCAAATTCCTGCAATCTTCATCTTTAAGATCCAGTGGTTAGTTATCAAGGCTGTTGCATCAGCACACAAATCCATCATTTCTGAGTGAAGCTTTCCCTTCTTAACATGTCAAAATGTCTTGAGCATAACCTTGGTGTTTTACACCTTTTATCCAATGTTTCACCACAACAGAGGAAGAATCTGAAGCCTCTGGTGACTTGGTGAATGCCATTGCAAAGATCTATCCCACTGTCCTTAAATGCAGTATGCAGTTATATTCCAAACAATTAAAGACTTTGAAAAGGAAAATAACCATGATCAAGAATCTCAATAATAAAAGAACAACTCTTAAATCTAATGAATTTGATAACACAGAGGGTTTTATAGGAAGACTGTGGAGCATAGCTATTCACAAATCAAAGGCCTTTTAAAGAGTCGGTGATGGAGGATGTGGAGAGGCTCTAACTGTTCACCAGACAGCCACTGGAAAACCTGTCGTTCAACTCCTGACATGATACACTGACCCTTTACAACACCATTCTACCGTAATAGCTTGCCTATGTATGCCAAGGTGAGCATGAGCAAAGTCCCTTGACACTTTGCAATCCTGAACCTGAAGCTGGACCGGTATTACCACCACCGGTCTTGGCACCAACCATTGATTCACATGTTCACATGTTCAAGAGGTGCTGGAGAACAATAACCCCCTCAACAAGATGAATGCTGATCTATTGATGTTCAAGTTGAGGGGTGCTCAAGAGGTGAATTTATTGACAGATAAATGGCAGCTTGTATACCAAGAACAGACTGTGCTCTGCTCCAACTTTCTTAACTGGACTCTAAATCCAGGGACACCCACAAGTCCATCAGACCACACACTGAGGCTCTTCACTTCACCATTCGTTTCGCAGATTGCAACCATTTAAAGCGATCCTGAAACCTTACTACCCATCAAGTGAAAAAATGTGTGTAATCTGTGGAGTTGGCTCCCGTTGTAATGGAAATTACTGTAGTTCTGTGCAATAAAGAAAGATCTTCACTGACTGTGGATGACTGTGGATTACTTTTTAAAACATGTCAGACTGCATACACAAATAAAAGAACATTTGTTTTCACCATGTGCCCTGATTTGTCTTTGTACCTTAACATATATGTGTTTCTGTAAAGCTGTGTGCTGTGTTGAAATAAGCACAATGATCACCACCTATCAAATGTCAGTTTAAAAATGTAATATCGTATTTTGAGCAAAGTGAACCCATGGTGTGTAATAAAGATGGATGTGCATGGACTTAACATTATAAATATGTGTGGTGTTCAATAAAAATATATTTTCATCACGTGTCAAGCATTGTAGTTAAAAGGCTATATATTTTTAATAAACATAAATATATAACTATGCATAAGTTGCTCTCTGTGTAATAAAGACTGGTGAGCATTGATGGTCTCTTTCCTGTCATTGTATCTCGTGTGCTGCATATGAAATGCCTTGTATCTTCATTTAAAAATTAATATGTATTACATTTAGTGACCTCTTCATATATGTTAAGCAAATCTTTGGGATTAATAAACAAAATGCATTTTGCAACATGTTCGACCCCCAAAAACTCGCTTTGCATACTACACGCCTGTCTCCAGCTCAAAGCACTGAATGGTATCGGAACATGCCCACCTGTGCGGCAACTCTACAGCCTCCCACATGGAGGACGTGGGCTCTTCAGCGACATCTAGGGAAAGGGAGACCCACAGAGAGTTCCCCATCTGCACCTAAGCAAGGTAACCCTCTTTGGGGCTACTCGCTACTGCACTAGTTTTATGCAAAATCCTTCACGACCACTCTTTTTGCGCCATTAATTGCAAGCTTCCCTTGTAGCTGCATTCCCAGCGTCTTGTGCTTTGTAACACGCACCATTTTGCTATACTTGGCAATTTTCCTCGACTTACCACGTGTGCCCTACCAAACGGCAGTCTTTCAAAATGGCCACTGGCCTATTTTGCACCGGAGGGATCTCTGCTTCCTGCTCCGGCCGTGGTCACTAACACGATTGGATCCCAGGCACAACAAAATACAGACCCTCCAGCTCATCCAGGGCCATTTTAAGCGCTTTTGGGGCCCTCTGCACGGACATCTCTCCCCCCCCTCCACCAAGTCAAAGGAATAAAGTGATCAAGAATATCTGCCCTGCGCCCCCCTGCAGCAATCACAACCCATAGGTTGATATGCTGCCTCACAGCATTAAAAATAAGGATGTCTACTCCTTTTAAGTACACTTACCCCTTTCATTCTTGTTATAATCAGACTGATAAGCAAGTACCATTTGAAGGCCAATATTATCAGTCTATGAAGAGGTTACTTCTGTTCTCGCTTAGATACAGGAGCCTTTTCATCAATAGAATCCAGGAAGGTATGCAGTCTGTAGTATTAGTGCAGGACTGTATATAAAAGGTAAATGTAACCCAGAATAGACAGAGAACTCACATTTGCTGCCTTACATAATGCAAACGTGCTCAGCATAAATAGAGGAGTCCAATTGCAAGGAAGGAGAAAGTGTCACATACCATATCATGGATAGTGGATGCAGATTACAAGCTACCAGGAAGGTGTCAGTATACAGACAGGCTAAGATTACCAGTGAGACATGGTTTTCAAATGTGTTGCCTTTAGAGAGCAAAAGAATAAAGTGCCTATGGTGTGCAATATATCAATGCTCACTATTACAGTGGAAGCAACACTATAGCCAGTGCAACCATGAGTGAGGCTGTTTTGAAGATCATACCCTGAGAAGGAAATCTCTCTGAAGGGCTGACAATTTTGAAAAGATTAGGGATTGGCAATTTCGAGAGGCTAGCCAATACAAGATTAAATTAGATGCCCAGTATTACACAAACTGGTTAAGGGGTGAATCTGGCGTTGTGCCAATTCTACAATTTCTGCATTTGAACACTGTCATTACCAGTTCTTACCATGAACTAAAATAATCTCATTTTATAAAACTGACTTGGAAAGTACACCAATCACATTATCAAACATGACCATTTTTTAAAACAAAATATTATAGAAGGGCGTAACGCAGACCAATTCTAACGTCATTCTCTTCAACATCAAAAGACATATGTAAGTACCAGCACACCAATCAGTGTGATTTAACAAATTTAATCTGGGTTGGTCTTTTGTTATTTAAAGTTGTACATACTTCCAAAACACTGGCTTGTCAAATTGTCATTTATAAACGTGCAGAAAAACCTGTGAATTTTACAAAAATACAAAGCGTTTTTTTGTGTCAAACGAACAGACTTTAAAATATGCTTGCGCGCGTCCTTCACCATCTGGTCCGTTCCCTTGGGTCTACCAACCCTTCCACTCAAATGGCCTACATAAGTAGAAAGATCAATTAATGGGCTAAACGATGTCACCAGCATGCGAGGAGGAAAACTTCACAGAAGACAGAACAGTAATGTATGAGATATTAGATGATTGATCAGGATCACTGTATTGTCTTCTGGCAAAGCCAGGATACAAGCATGAATTCTTTGGTTCAAAATATTGATACGTATTCATCTCTTGGACTAACTGTTTATGCTCATCGTTGGAGGTGATTGCTTAGGTTTTACAACACCCCATCTGTACAAACCAATTTCTAGACCTTCACCATAAGGATGGCATGTTCGTTTTTAGAGCAACCCCTATTTGGTGCAGGTATATTGCTGATAATAGCACTTGTTGTGCTGCAAGACGTATGCATGCAGGTTTATAAGCTTCAGACATAGGAAAGGCTTGTCCAGCCGTACAGGAATGTGCTATACTAATCTTGCATTGGAACACATATAACTGCAATGAGTGTTTAACACACTGAGCTAACTTCTGAACCATTGTGGCACTCAATTTACCAGTATGCCTTTCAAATGTGGCTATTGCACATGATCAACGTAATTCCCACGGGAAGGAAAGAATGCTACAGCAGTTGTACTGCAAGGTACACACAAACTATATATACCACAGTGAACACAGAAATCATTACATGATGAATTGATTGAGGCAGAATGTACTAGCCAAAACAGACAGGCAATAGGTTTAGAGCCTCAGCCCCATGCAACACAATATCCTTATGTGTGCTATTTAAGTCTGGTAAACAAAGATATCTTATTTCATTAGATTAGGGAGCCTTGTGGGGCCCCCTCCAAGGTGGGGGCCCTGGCAAGTGCCCCTGTTGCCCTCAGATAAAAAATGTCTCTGAGCTCATCCAGATTCTTGCGCTTTGCAACACGCACTTCCTCGACTTGCCACATGTGCCCTACCAGACGGCAGTCTTTCAAAATAGCCACCGGACTATTTTGCACCGGAGTGCTCTCTGCTTCCTGCTCTGGCCATGGCCACTAACATGATTGGATCCCCAGAACAACAAAAGGCGGCCAATAGGGAGCCGACAGGCGAACGCCGGCCCCCCACCAAAAACCCACACTCAAGGTCCTGTTTATCCATGTTTGTGCCGGTGTGTGTCGGTGGAGCCGTGAAACCAGATTCCAAGATAAGCGCGCTACCTACCTCCCCATTGCCATTCACAGCCAATCAGCAAGTATTTGTTTTGCGTAACCCTCTACCTGCTATCCCGCAAGCCCCCCTGCTAACGCGCAGGTATCATGACCCGAGCACTATGCGACGCACCATGCCTATTCGAGCATACGATTGTGGGACAATTTTTCCCACAATTGTGAACTGATTCTATGATGCATTCACCCCACCATTGTGAATCAAGTCTGTATTGCACTCAACCCCTAATTGCAAATTCACTCTGTGTTGCATTCAGCCCACCATTGTGAGTTGATTATGTGTTGCATCCAGCCCACCATTGTGAATTGATTATGTATTGCCTCTAGCCCACCATTGTGAGCTGATTCTGTGTTCCATCTAGCCCACTATTGTGAACTGATTCTGTGTTGCATCTAGCCCACCATTGTGAACTGACTCTGTGTTGCACCTAGCCCACCATTGTGAATTGATTATGTGTTGCATCTAGCCCGCAATTGTAAATTGACTCTGTGTTGCACCTAGCCCAATATTGTGAATTGGTTATGTGTTACATATAGCCCACCATTGTGAATTGATTGTGTGTTGCATCCAGCCCACCATTGTGAATTGATTGTGTTGCATCTAGCCTACCATTGTGAGCTGATTCTGTGTTGCATCTAGCCTACCATTGTGAAATGACTCTGTGTTGCACCTAGCCCACCATTGTGAATTGATTATATGTTACTTCTAGCCCACCATTGTGAATGTATTGTGTGTAGCATTTAGCCCACCATTCTGAACTGAGTCTGTGCTGCATCCAGCCCACCAGTGTGAATTGATTTTGTGTTGCATTCACCCCACCATTGTGAATTGACTCTGTATTGCATTCAACCTGCTATTGTGAACTGATCTTGCGATGCATTTAGCCCTCCATTGCTATGAATTGATTTTGTGCTGTATCTAGCCCACCATTGTGAATTGATTCTGTGATGCATTTAGCACCTCACTGTTAGCGATCCTACGCCATGCTCTAACACAATGCCCACCAGCGATAGACCGCCACCTCGACACACAGCGGTGACATGCCAGGCTTGAAGTCCAATGCATCATTATCTATTCACCAAAGTCTTACTCTAGGCATGGCCAAATCAGTACCCAACCCTAACACTATTCGGCCCTCTTCATTTCTCCCACAAACACTGCTTCTCAAAAGCTGTAAGACTCCCTCCTCCAATACCTCCACTAAAGTACTCACCAAGCCTGCCCTAAATGTACCTGCATGCTTAACCAAACACAGGTATGACAACAACGGCTCAGGAACCTCAGTCATCACCTCTGGTCCGAGAATCAAAAGACTCAGAGATAGGACAACACATTACCCTTTAAACCAAATCCTTTGGTCAGCCTACCACTCTGCTGACAACCAAATCCACGCCAGCTCCTTTACAACTACCCTAGCTGACGCAACTACTACTACCCAGCTGAATCAGACTAAGAAAAATAATTTAACAAGGCCAATGACTAAACCCCTCCTAACATAACTAAGAGGAAACCAAACAGGGACAAAGACAGCAACACACCTGTATAAATCAAGGGAGCCCTTATCAATGCCAGATCTATCCCTGCACATGCCTCGGACATATCTGACTTCATCACCACTAATGATTGGACTTTATAGCCGTAATGGAAACCTGGCTGAACCCTGCGGCAGATCCATATTTGGTCCTTGCCTTAGCAGGCAGCTACTCGATCATCAGAAAGGATAGAACCACTGTGAAAGGGGGTGACATTGCTTGCATCTCCAAAACTAATCTCAACATACAAGAAATACCTAATGCTCCTTTCCTGTCTGGAGAACTTCAGTCCACCAAAATTACCATATCTGCCACTGCCTCTCTAACATAACATCTTATCTACAGGCCACCAGGCCCCACTTCCTCCTTTGATGAGGACATTGCCGCCTTACTGGCCACATACATCAAAACCACATCCAAAGTCCTTATCCTCTGAGACTTCAACCTCAGACTCAATGACAGATCTGGAGATCTGGCACCCAAGCCACAACATTAGCCAATACTATTGAAATGCAAGGATTCACCTTGCGCTCCTCAGGCCTACCTCACACAAAAGATTGCATGCTTGACTGGCTCGTGGACCACAATTGCACCACACATATATCCAACAACAATCCATGCCTCTGGTCTGACCATAACACTGTACTATTCTCAATCAGCACAAATACACAAGGTTGCACATCTTCACCCATTGCACCTGCTACCCAAACTCATAACCATCGCAACATCACACCAGACAACATGCTTCCTCTGCTCTCACGGCTCACCACTCATACCGATAATACTGCTGATCCTTCCTCCTTGGGAGCCACTTATAGCCAAACCATGGAGGCAGCTATAGACACAGTGACACCTATGGCCAACTGCAAATCTAAACCTAAATCACATATCAACCATTGGTTCACGTCAGAACACAAAGACTTATGAAACAAAAAAAGGAATGCAGAAAGCAATTGGGAAAAAAAAAAACAGTCACCAATAAACAACAATTTGCCACACTAGCCTCTGAATATAGAAAAGCCATCCATCTAGCAAAGAGTAACGCATATAACCTGCGTATACAGAATGCCAACTCTAGCTCTAAAGAGCTCTTCTAAGGTTTGAGAGAACTAGAATCACCCTCACAGCCCCCAGACCTCTGTATAAAGGACCAAGTCTGGTGTTAGAATATACAACCACATGGACAAAATGTCAGCCCTCCAACTGAAAATCAATAAAAAAAAACTGAAACTTACCATCCCTGCTCAACCTACGATGCAACATAACCTACCCAAACCATTCCCTAAATTCAAGTTCTCACCCATTACCTTAGAGGAGACTATAAAAATCATAAAAGGCCTTAAACCACTGCGATGCCAAGGCGACATCTGTCCGGCGACGATTATCAAAGATTGCGCTGACAATTTGGCACCATTCATCACTTCACTTATAAACAACTCATTTGCCACTAATAAAGTACCAGGCAACTTAAAGGAAGCCTGGGTATTGCCTTTACTGAAAAAAACTTCATTAGACCCCAACGTACCAACTAATTACAGACCTATTATGACTGTGTCATTCCTGCTAAAAATACTAGACAGGGTGTAGAAATCCAAAACTAACTAGAAACACATATCTTTTTGGGCCTTCGCCAATCAGGCTTCCATCCAGGCCATGGCACGTAAACAGCCCTGGTAGACCTAAAAAACGAAATGGATCAGATAAGAGACAGAGGCAACATAGCTATCCTTGTTCTCTTGGACCTCTTGGCGGCATTCAATTTAGTAAATCACAATATCTTATGCCATCACCTAGCGAGCGACGCCCACTTCTCCAATGATGCTATAGCTTGGATCAAATCGTTCCTCTCGAACCATTCTATGATAGTTTTCTTATCCACGACAGTGGCTTGCCCTACCCTGTTCACATGTGGAGTGCCTCAGGGATCATGTGTATCCCCTACAATGTATAACGCATTCACAAAACCTCTCTTTGATAAACTAGACACATTTGGGTGTCACATATACAAACTATGCTGACGACACCCAAATACTAATTCCTATTGCAGGGGACTACAACACAGACGCCAAAGCCCTAAAGGCAATGAACCACACCATCCAAGCCTGGATAGCCCAAAACGAGCTCTGTCTTAACGATGATAAGACTGAGATGCTGATCTTAGGCAGCCAGCGAAATTCAACAGCCTCCCACCTTCCTACCAAACCTTTGACATAGATGGAAATTGTATCACGGCAGCTAAAGAAGTCAAGACACTAGGGGCCTCATTATAACCCAGGCGGTAAGTTCCCTACTTTACCGCCATGGTGTAAACTCCATTTACACCATGGTGGATGGCGGATTTACCGCCCCATTCCAAGGTGAGTGGGGCGGTAAATCCCCATTCCCCATGAACCCTTCCCCATTTTTGCCCCATAGGCATAATGGGAGTGGGGAAGGCGCTAATTACGGCACCGTAAATTACGGTGCCGTAATTAGCACCAAGGCGGGTTAGCGCCTTGCATTTTAATGCCTGCTAAAAGCAGGCGTTAAAATGGTAATCAGGCGTTAAGGGTTAACGGCGCCAGCGGCGCCGTTAAGCCCTTAACGCCTGGGTTGTAATGAGGCCCTAGGAGTCTACCTTGACTCTTCTCTTACCCTCTCTCGGCAAGTCAAAGCTATCACTTCAACATCATCCTATACTGCCAAACGCATCACTGCCTGCAGACATTATTTTACTGTGGAGAACCGCATTACTTTGGCACTATCTTCGCAGGCTCCTCCTCCAAAAATATGAAGAAACTCCAGATTGTTCAGAACAACGCTATCAGAGCGGGACTCAATATCCGAAAGTCTGAACACATAACCACTTTCAGAAGAAACATTCACTGGTTACCAGTTAGAGACCGCATTAAATTGAAAGTACTTACGCTGACTCACAAATGCCTTTCTAACACGGCTCCCCGTTACTTGTCAAGCTTGTTCGTCAAAACCCAACCAGCCAGACCAACCCGTTCAGCCTACCTAGGACAATTGACCACACCAAAATATAAAAGACAAAAAGCAGGTGGCTCCTGCTTCCCAGTCATTCCGGCTAACTACTGGAATTCCATGCCCACTGAACTAAGGATGGACCCTTCATTATTGTCCTTTTGCAAAAAACTAAAAACCTGGCTTTTCACACAGGATATCAAGCAGCATCCGCCCTACCTATAGGAGTCCTTGATTTGCCTCTCGGACCGGTCACTTTCTCTCCTGCACCTTATCTGTATTAACCTGTTTTTTGTCTCGATTCATTCTGCATGACGACCTTACCCTACTTTGTAACCGTATTGTATTACTGTACTGTACAACTACTTAACTGACCTGTAAAACTAAGTGTTGCCGGTTCGATAGCACAGCGAGTCGAACTCTCACTTTGACATCTGTGCAGAGCCTGCTGATGCAGGTTCAAATCCTGGCAGGGCCAAACTCAGCCTTTCATCCTTCCGAGGTTGATAAATGAGCACCGCACACTGTGGGTAATAATAAGCAGCGCTCAGATACCTGAGGGTTCGTAACGCTATATAAATGCTAAATTATTATTATTATTATTATTATTATTACTTGAAACCATATTGTTAAGTTTAAGTGCCCAGATGCCTGAGGTTTAGGTGCGCTATACAAAGGAGGTAATAATAATAATAATATTAATAATAAATGAATAAATAAATAAATACATTAGGGACAAGCCCTTGCGTGCACGTCAACAATCTTTATGTGTATTGTTTGCCAGCAGGTGAGAAACAGGGTCTCTCAGCCTTGCCCGAATCATTAAAAACAATTGAACAGTAGGAGCAAAACAATGCAGCTGAAAGAGATCTCCATTTGCGTGGTTTAGGCAAGGATGGATGTACAGTGGGATGGATTGCCTCTATGCATTAGATGGTCAAGGGTGTGCCTGAGGTGGATAGATTTCCAAGTACTCCTGCAAGGTGAGAGCCCCTCATCAATTGCAATCTTTCCTTTATCCATACTCCCATACCAATAGGTTTGGATAACAGGTAGCACTAAAGTGACAACTGTCCATCAAAACTAAAAAAGAACATTGGTGTGCTTTTGCCCATAGATGTGCAGATCTTGAAAGTTTATAAATGTGAACGGTCAAGGGGTGAATTAGCAGGGGAGCAAAGCCCCAAATAAGTATTCCAGCAAACGTTTCTCTCATTTCATATACATGAGCTTGGCTGTTTAACCAATAGGACCATTGTAAGCAGCTGCCCAGCATGCCACCAGGAGAGCGGCACCGGGTGGCACATTTCTGACCATATAAGCCTCCTCCAAACCGGTCAATCCTTGCCCCTCCAAAACCATAAAGGACATAATTGACTCTCTAGCTCCAGCCTTGGCAGACCTCTGCAACCTCTCCTTCGCCAGTGCTGTTTTCCCCACTTCTTTCAAGCACTCTCTTGTGCACTCTCTACTCAAGAAACCCTCTGCCAACCCTTTTATTCCAGCTAACTATCGCCCGATCTCCAACACTCCTTCCCTGGGAAAACTCCTGGAGAAGTTGGCTATCTCTCAGCTTACCCTCCACACTGAATATGTTGGTTGTCTCCAACAGTCTGGCTTTAGAGCATCCAGAGGAACGCAAATTGCTCTTCTGAGCACATGTGAAGACCTGCTCTCAAACCTTGACTCCAACTCTCCCTCTGTCCTTATTCTCCTTGAATTCCCCTCTGCTTTTGATACAGTAAACCACAACATCCTGATCTCCCGCTTCCATGCTACCTTGGGCATCACAGATCAGGCCCTGGCGTGGCTTGCGTCCTTTCTCTCTGAATATCCTTCGCAGGTGGGATTTTGGTCCTTTCTCTCTGCTATTAGCCTCACTACTTGTGGTGTCACCCAGGGATCTAATCTATCCCCCTGCTTCTTCAATGTCTACATGGCCCCTTTGGCTGACAACATCTCTGCTTTTATCTCCAACTTTCAGTGCTATGCAGAGGACACACAGCTCACTTTCAGGCTACCCTCGGTCTCTTCCTCCTCCTTGCTTATTCCAGACTATCTGACCGCAATTCAGTCCTGGCGTGTTGCTAACAACCTCTGCATTAATGTCAGCAAGACAGAGATCATCCTCATTGTGACACCTGCCCCCACTTTCCCACTGTCACCCTGGCTGGCCTCCCTAGCTTCTGCACTTCCACCCACCAGTGAGGCACAAAATCTGGGGGTCATCTTCGACTCTACTCCCTCCTTCTCTTCTCACATCTCGGATATGTCCAAAAAGTCCCACTACCAGTTGCAGCTCCTCAGAGGTATTCTGCCTTTTCTCACCTTCCCCCAGAGGCTCATTGTCTCCAGAGCCCTGCTTCTCTCCAGACTTGACTACTGCAACTGTCTCATTCTAAATCTTCCTACTTCTACTCTCTAACTTCTTCAACTTATCCAGAACAGAACCGTAAGACTTATCATTGACCTAAAGCCCAGGGACAGCATCACTCTGGTGCTGAATTTTCTCCACTGGCTCCCCGTGGATGCAAGGATCAAGATCCTCTGCATAGTCACATGGCTTTCTGGGGCTGGGGCACTTACTATCTACAATGATCCCTTCCCAAATACTTTCCTTCTAGAGCCCTCCGCTCGGCCTCCTACAACTCTCTGCGTGTGAGCCGTTTCTCGAAACAGAGATTTGGGTGTAGATCCCTATCCTCTGCAGGTGCCTCCCTATGGAATAGCCTACCTACCTCTCTTCATCTTGAGCCGGACCTCCTCAAGTTCCAGAAACTCCTCAAGGCCTTTCTCTTCTCGTCCTCTTTTTCTCTCCCTCTCCCCTGCTAACCTCCTTCTCTTTGCGTGTTTCCCTCCCTCCTTCTCTTCTCCAACCTGCTCAGTTAGCTGACTGGTCGCCTGGTGCACCTCTCGAACCTCAGAGGTCCCATGCTCCCCCGCCAGTCTTGGACTTGCCTCTGGGCCTCTGCACTCTGCCTGGCATTACTACAATATGCTGCATGATAGGGGCAACCACTCTGCACTTCATCCAGGCCCCTGCTGGACAGGGCACACTTGCCCCCTCCCTCGCACCTCCTGTTCTGTGCACTTACATGACCTTGAATGTTCTAGCCCTAGCAAGTCTGTCTGTCCAGTCCTCCCTCTGTCTCTCCTCCCTAGCTTGGTCGTGCTTGAAATACACATGCATTTTGTAGTGTTCACCAGACCAGTACTGTAGTTTAATGATCTGTATGTTTCCTTCACAATCTCCCCCTTCACGCCCCTTTTCTCCCCGCACCCTTTGTCAAGCACTTCATTAGCAGATATGCCTCGGGTCTCGTATGCTAGTTATTGTTGTTAGATCATTTCAAATCTCAAGGCCGAAGAATGACGACTGTGTTCCCTTCCCACTGTGAAGGGCTTTGAAGCACTTGACTTGTCTATAAGCGCTTTACAAATAAACAATTACAATTACAATAAACACCAAGATCACTGTAAAGTGTGATCAAAATGGCTTTTTGCTTGGGCAGTATTCATCCTTATGCCAACTCTGCATCTGTGCTTTGCTTGGCTTCGCACCCGATAGGAAACCTGAATTATTTGAGCCTTCAGACCGTCAGTATCCACGCACGTGTGTTTCATGTCAAAGGATATATTAGTTCACCTTTCACACAGTTCTTGTATGATGGACCTCAATGAAGCATGCATCATTTATTAACAATCCATGGAAATAACAAAGAAAATGTAATACGCTCATTGTCACTGCAAGCGGAGCTTCACATTGGCTGACTCGACCTGTCAATGGCGGCATCAATCGCATTGGGCATTTTCATGCCTGTCATCACAGACAAGGCGCTCGTGAATCAGTGATCATTTACAGATATGCTCGTCAGTCAAACAGGTTTTATTTCCGAAACTCTTCCATTAACTGATATGCACACATATCACATTGGCATGTGTGCAGACCACAACTTCAACTAATAGTGTAACGCCAACTTCACGGCATGCAGTACATGATTGCGATAGTTAAAATCCACCCCCAGATTTACAGATTTGTTTTCTGAGAAGCACAGCATGTGTGGTGCAGCATTCTACATTTTTCTTCCTCAAAAACGAAGCGAATTTCTGTTTTGTCGTTCATTCTGTAAAAAGTCAAATGTGCAGACATTGCTTTGGTGAATTGAATGTGATGTGTATCAACAGTAAAACAGATTCTCGCGAGACAAGGCCAAGAAGGTACGCTTGACAGAAAGATGCCATCCTAGCTACTTTCATTAAACACTCCCAAATCCCTGAGCCAGAAAATGCGTGGTTTCTCATAGCACATACCTTTCACCTAACCTGACACATCACTTTTTGATATGAGGAGACCGGGACTTAAATGGTACCATGCAAGAGGAATTTACAAGCAAGACCCTACAAATTAGACTCAAAACAAGCAGCGCTGCTCTCAACAATGTAATCTCACCTAAAACAGCACATCTGTGTCCAGATTATCTATCAGCACATGCACTTGTCACCACTTGTGAAATGGGAGACGGTCCAAACACGTTTTGCCACAATAAAAATTACATAAGGATTTCTTGCATTCGGGCAAATATGGCTTCAATTTGATTATTGTACTATGTTTGCTGCATAAGAAACACATTTTGCCTCAAAGTGCCATCATTCACATTGGAAAGGTAAATCGGTAGTTATGCTGCTCATTGTATCAAGAGAAAAACAAAACAGAAAGCTAGTTCATTTGCTAGTTGTTTTAGCCTCGTTAAAAAGGAGACTTTTCGTTAGCGTTGGTGCACACATTAGAAAATCTGTCCCCAGGTGAAAGAGAAGCCTTAAATTAAATGATATTATGATTGAACAGCAGCAATATAAACCCTCATGTTCGCCCACCTTACCAAGCTCAGAATAGAAGAGGGTACAGTAACACAGTGTCTCCTTTTTGACATAGCCCTCCTCCCAAAGACATTATAAGGCAATAGAGAGCAGAATAAAGTAACTGTAAACTTGCAGCAATTAGCCTCCTTTATTTCACCAATTCGTCAGAAAGAGCCATTTATGTATTTATTGTATTTATTGTGCATCTGTAAGGCGCTTTTGCATCAAGTAAATTGTGTTTCAAAGTGCCCACAGGGCAAAAGTGAGGGAACATGGAAATTAAATGCAAATATAACAATGCAAGATAGAAGCGGACCTACGAGGCATTGTGAGCATTCAGAACGTGCAAGTGCAGAGAGAGAGAGGGGGTGAGGGAGGGTTAAGTGCTAGGAGAACAACAGAGGGAATTTGTAGGGAGTGAGCAGCTGTTAAGTGACTTGGTAAAGAGTAGTCAACCTACAATAAATAAGTAAGTGCAAGCCTGTGATAGCACAGGCCAGTGGGTGTCCTTAACAAGTTCTGGTAGCAGGCGGTGGATGAAGATGATTGGGCGTAGGAGACCAGGGCCTCGGTGGACAAATAGGGCCCTGACCCCCAATCTCAGCAACTGTGGGGTTTAGCAGAGGAGGGAGGGAAGGAAGGAGGAGGTGAAAAGGAAGGTCTTGAGGACCTTCTGGAATTTGAGGAGATCTGGTTCAAGACAAAGGAGGGAGCCAGCCGAGGAAAGAGATTGGCCACCAGCTCGCTGTTTAGCAATGCGCTTGATACAAAGAGAGTTGGTGCCGAAGGAACGGAAAGATCTGGACGGAGAGTATTTAGTGAGAGTGAGTTGTAGATAGCGTGGTCCCCGGACCCAGACAGCCTTATGGATGATGCAGAGGGATTTGAATTTGATCCTTGCAGCAACCGGGAGCCAGTGGAGAGATTTTAGGGCTGGAGAGATGCGATCCCTGGGCTTGAGGTCAGGGATAACTTTTGCACCCCTATGCTGGATTAGCTGCAGGGGTCGCAGAGAAGAAGAGGGTAGATTAAGGAAGAGGCTATTGTAGTAGCCTAGCCTAGAGAGAACCAGAGCTCTGGAGACATTGAGCTTCTGGGGGAAAGTGAGGAAAGAAAGGATCCCTTTGAGGAGGTGGAGTTCAAAGTGGGCCTTCTTGGTAAGGTCCTGAATGTGAGAAAGGGAGGAAAGAGAGGAGTCGAAGATGACTCCAAGGTTTATGGCTTTAGATGAAGGAGAAGGGGAGAGCCCATAGATGGTGGCTAGATTGAGGGGACGAAAGAGGGAGCATGAGACCCAATGGGAAGTAGCTCACTCTTGCTGGCATTGAGGCAGAGATCATTGGAGGCACACCAGGACTGCATGGCAGATAGGCATTCAGGAATGATGGAGGAAGTAAGGAGAGGATCAGAGGGAAGTGTTAAGAATAGTTGTGTGTCATCTGCATAACACTGGAAGTTAGGGGAGAAGGTAGAAATTTGGTTTGCGGGCAGAGCAAGATAGATGTTAAAGAGCCAGGGAGAAAGGTTGCACCCCTGGGGGACACCACAGGTGGAGATAGAGGTGGGGGAGAAGAAGGAGCACAGAATAACCTGGCATGGACGGTCATTGAGGAAGGTCAGCCAGCCCAGTGCCGCTCCGAGATACCTAGAGTATTGTTGAGCCGTTTTAGGAGGATGGAGTGGTTGATCATGTCAAATACAGAGGATAGATCAAGTACAATGAGAACAGCCAGAGAATTACTGAAAAATTGCCCAGTGATAACCACCTAAAAAATTAAGCAATATTTTTTTCAGAAAACACATTTCAAAATTTTAATTGACAATAACCAGAATTCTTTGTCTTCATTAAGCAGGAATTACACAGGGGAATCTAATCACTAGAAATAGATTCATGGTGGTTTTTGGTAAACCCTCGTCCACCCTGGCACCAATAAAAAGTGTCCATCATGTCACAACATGCCTCATAAAAGGCTTCTGCAAATGTGACCCTGTTACACCTGCACTTTTAAAATTACCTTTGTTAACGTTACAAGTATGCATCACTTTCAAGGCCAGCTGTATCATTTACAAGACTGTCACTTTGCATGTACCCTCCTACTAAGCCAAACAGTCTACATCTGTGGAAGCCAATGCTGGACAAGGATTCTGGACCTGGCCAAATTAGAGTTGCAAAATGCAAACAAGAAAAGAACAAGAAACAGACATCTGCGATCTACTCCCCTAGGCTGTGGAACCTCATATACAGTAATATTAGACTCACATCCATCCTTACACACTTGAGAAAAGTGCTCAAGACACTCCTTCCTCTTCAAGGAGCACCTCCGTTAGCTACCATAAACAACTGCAATCCCACCTCCTGTTTGCCTCCCCCTCCTACCCTCAATGTCTGCTCCTGTTGCTTAATTTTATGTAAAACAGCCCTGATGTTTCTTTTGCCCCCTGGCCTTTATTCCCATTATCCTTTTGTTTTACAGTATTCCACTGCTTTTTGAAGGCAATAAAAGAACACATGACATATGCAACCCTCCTGTATGACATCTTAAAGATAATTGAAAAAGCAAATTACCTTAATTAATGCTACACAGTGGATTTTAATTTTCCAGCTTTTATTAATCAATGCTGAAGGCTCATCGTTATGAAGTGATGAAATCACGCAAGTAATGGAGAGGTGAATAACTTGTGTGCATGATCTATGCTCAACTATTCTGTGATATTAACCTTTGGGCCAAACTCCAAAGATAATTATTGCCATCAATCAACTCCAAAAATAAGGCCCATTGTCATTGGTAATGGCCATCTGCATATCATTTGTCACTAAGAATGCATTGTTTGTTTAAATATAATATGCTTGCTGTATCTTTGTGTGATCCTTTTCACTTCAACATTTTAAGTATTCCAAGAGTGAGACCCAAATAAATACTCTGTAAACTGTAAAGCAGTGATCTTCTAAACTCATATCCAAATGATGGCTGTTCACCAGATACCACATGATTTCTGGTCATTACCACTTTTGGCCATTTGGCATTCCCCTCTTGGTTCTGCTTCAGGAATGAACCAGGTCTGGATGTGGTCTAGTATGGTGAAGTGTCGGACCGTGTCAAAGGCTGCTGAGAGATCTAGTAGGATGAAGATGGGATAGTCTCGTTGAATGAGGTCTAGTAGGGGAGTTGTTGTTTTATGAGTTCAGGAGTTTGTGCCTTATGTATGGGAGTGTCATTTCTGTTCCCCAGGCTGGACAAAGACAAATTGGTTGCAGTGCCATAGTAGCTGGGATTTCCTGTAATCCTGAAGAGTTTGGGTTACAAACTTTTCTAGAATCAGTGATTGAGATGGGTGGTAGTTTCATTAAATTTTAGGGTCATCATTGTTTTGTGAGTAGGAGAATGATGCTGGTTTCCTTTGAAATTGTTTACAGGGCAAGGAAATAACTGCCTGGTGGAGGAGTGACATTTCTTATCACAATAATGTCTACAATGGAGACAGAATGGAAAGCAGAGAAAGAGAGACTTCATTATGAATGTTATGTAGCAGTGGAGAAGCTAGGACCTGGGGGCCCAAAGATTGTTTCATGTTGGATATGTTCACAAACAAATGAGGATAGGGAGGCAGCCATGACTTGTGAAGATACAGGGGACCCTGCACATTCAGAGAGGGATCGCATTTTGTGTTAGGTGTTGAAGAGTTCCATTCCCGTGTAGCTGGTCTGTGCAATGCAATCATACTAATATGATTTCTTCTTCCTTGCAATTGTGGCATAGTATCCCTTAAGCACAGCCTTAACTAGTGTAAAGTTCATCTATACAATGATACACACGTATTTATTGTGTGTGTGATCAAGAATTAAAATAAATAAATATTTTTTCAAAAATTATCTTATTGGTTGAAATAATTCCTATTTCCAACCAACTCGATTTTTTTAGCAGCCAATGCAATTCTATCTTCCGTAACTAGCTGTAGAGGTGGCTCTCCAACGTTCCATTGCTGCTGTGATCCTATATCGTCTGTCTACAAGTGATGGCCGAAGAGCGGGGTTCTTCAGCAGGCATCCCACAGGGATCATGGGGGTGCATTTGGGTTTTTTCTATCAGCCAATGGTTGGTCCTGAAACCCAGTGGATCCTTATGCCACCTAGTAACCATACAACTTGTAATATAGCTTTTGACCCACCCACACAGGAGAGGGGGTGCACTTATGTGAGGGGTAATCTCCCTTGGTTATTGAATAATCGATTTCAACAACTGGCTGTGCTTGAGGACATTGATGGACTGCTGTACCACATGTACCATCCGCCCAATTAAAAATATTCAAGAAGCGGGGTTTGTCCAAGAATTGGATCTCTAAGTTCACCTATAAGTCTGGAAGTCTGGATAGAGCTCTCTCACTTAATATCCTTGCACACAAAGCCAAACCTCATCTCATCTGAAGTTTGTTCATATGCGACAAAAAAAGGCAGGGTGCTTTGAACCATGGAACTTCGGGGGGGGGGGCAGTAGATCAAAGGAGTCCAGCCCCAGTCCAGAAGGGTTCACAAACTAATTAGGTATCACCCTCAAAGTCGGAAAGGAAGGAGCAGCTAGCAGTCCTGTTGTGGAACATTGTAGGGTTTTTGGCAACAATTAAAGACCCTGATTAGGTCTACATCTTATTTTTTCAGGAAACTTGGGCCCTGAACAGCCCATCTATTCATGGCTTCACTATTGGAAAGTGCAGCAGTCGCCAATAAGCATGGCCGCCACTCTGGAGGGCTAGCAACTTACATATCGATAGCTCTCAACATGGGCTATCCAAACCAAGGGCGTTCTGACTATAGAATTTAACATGGTGGAAGGCACTGGTTGGTCTCTGATTTTTTTATAACGCGCCCAAAGGGTCCTATCTAGTGGATGCACTGTCCTCACTGGAATTACACATCATCATTGTGCTGATGCGTCATCGAGAAGCAGTTTTATTGGTGGCTCATTAATTTAACATTAAGGGAACAGATTACAGAAACTTTGCGCCAGTGCAAATGCAGAATTGCCCGGTATTAGAACGAGGGCACACTTTGCTCCCTTCCTAAACGCATTGGACATATCAAAAAATCATTGCACCATGACAACTGCAGATTGGCATATTATTAGCACTAAGGCAAACATTGCGGTAGTGCAAAAAAGATACATTTTCACTGCATTTTTGCACTAGGGCAAACTTTGCCCTGTTGCAAACATGGATGAAAACATTGGGCCTCATTACGACCTTGGCGGTAGCCATGCCGCTATTGGCGGCATGGCTGCCGCCGAAATCGCCTCCCGGTCTGGGTTCCCAGAATGAGGAATTAGCGGGCCATTCTGAGTTCGGAGGGCCCGGTAATTCCTCCCTCCAAGGACCAGGACCCGGACCTTCCCCATTCCCATTTCAGTCCCCATAGGGCTGAATGGGAATGGGAGAGGGAGCAAACAATGGTCCGATTACGACTGGCCCGTTGTTTGCTCCCTCTTCCCCTCGCAGGACCCGGTAATCACGCCTGGTTTTACCAGGCGTGCTTACCGTGTCACGTGAGGGGACCTCGTAATGTGGCAGAATGTGTTTAATGGGTCCGCATCCTTTTGCGGCACCCGTTAACCCATTCCGCCAGGGTCGTATTGAGGCCCATTATCTTTTTTGCATTAGAGCAATTTTTGCTCTGGTGGTTATACCATGCCAAACTGCACTTGTCATGATGCAATGGTTTTCTAATATGTTGCAATGTTTTTACAAATATGGCAAACTTTGTCCTATTACTTATACCATGCAATTCTGCACTTGTAATAGTTCAAAGTTTCTGTAATCTGACCCCAGGTTGGCAGTACTGAGGTGCAGGACCTCGTATACCCTGTGGAAGATTTGGTGTGGGGTATCCCTTCATTGTTGTCTTCAAAGCCTAAAAGTTTCACCAAAAGTTCACTTTTAAATTTGTTTTTGGTTGAATATGGCCTGTAGGTGACTAATGGGAGAAATGCATCAGACTCACCAGTGCATGATTCATTCAGGGGGCATCAATTTAGCTGCATAATAGATAACTTCATATTTAATGTACAACATTGGACATCAAAAAAGACATGCATGTGTGTAATAGAATTGAGGGTGACCATAATCCTTTAGTACTGACTTTAGTCTGTATCCAAGAGTACGTCATGACCCAAGTAGAGGGTGAACTAACAGCTAATAGATGATGGATAAAATGGGAATGCATTGACCCCATCACATATTTCAAGAAGGCAGTCTCTCCTCTCATACTGCAGTGCCTTGAAGAGGGACTCATTCCACATTCGCCATTTGGAAATATGGCAACTATTATTGCTGCCAATTTGTCCAAAAGTGGAGTCATTACTGTGACCAATTCATCCAAAGGGTGGTATAATGAAGATAGAAAGGAAGCCAGGAAACAACTCTGGGAGGCGTTAAGGTCCTGCCTGAGAAACAGTTAATTAGTAAATAGGAAAAGACAAAAATATAAGAGGACCTGTCATAAAAGGAAGTGGGCTATAGCACACAAAGCATGGACGGACCTAGTGGAGGTGGTGGAGAATATTGATTCTAGGTTCTTCTGGACGATGGTGGCTAGGAATGCAAAGCCTAACACCAACCTTGCTACAGTAACAGTCATGCAAGCTGAGCTTTGTGTGGCCCACTAGTAGTTTGTATTTTTTGTATTTGTTTATTACTTATATCGCACGCCAGACCCTGGGGTAACTGGGCGCTTGAAAGCATAGGTTACATGTTTAAACAGGTATACAGGTTATACAGATAAAAACAACAAGTGAGACCCTGGTTACAACTGGGTCAGGATATGAGATGCACAAATTGAAATGCAGTAGTGAACCCTGGTAACAGTAGGGTCGAGGCATGGGAGACAGCTAGCCTCTTACTGAGAAGGGTTATTACTTAGCCAGATTTTTGTGCCAGCTTTGAAGGTGAGGAAGGAGGGTTCCTGTTTGAGGGTGGTGGGGATAGCATTCCAGCGTTTGGCAGCTTGAACTGGGAAACTGGCTCCTCCTGCTGATTTTAGATTGTACCTTGGAACCACTAGGTTTGAGGCATTAGAGGTCTGGTGATACGTGTGGGTTGGTGGGGACAGAGTTTATCTGCGAGGTATTTCGGGACAGAGTTGATGACGCATTTGTGCGTGATGGCCAGAGTGTGTTGTGCGATTCTGTTCCGGATAGGCAGCCAGTTTGCGTTTTGCCTATGTGTGGAGATGTGGCAAGATCATGGTAGATTGAGTGCTGCTCTTAGTGAATTATTTTGAAGAACCTGGAGTTTGTTTAAGTTGTGTTCCGAGGTGCCGAGGAATAGTGTGTTACAATAGTCCATTTTGTATAGAGCGAGTGCTCTGACCAGAGTTAAGCAGCTGTTGTGGATAAAAAAGATTTGCAACTGTAGATCAGTTTGTTTGTGTAGGTGTGGAGGATACAGTACTATTGACCTGTTTTTTGAGTGAAAGGATTGAATCAAGATAAAACCCCAGGGTTTTTATCTCTTTGAAGACACTGATTGTGTTGTTGTCAATGACGAAAGAGGAGTATCTGCTATCGAGTTTGTTCAGGCGTGCCTGAGTACCTACAATCATTAACTCTGTCTTGTCGTCGTTGAGACAAAGGCCGTTGTCGGCCATCCAGCTACCTTCACAAAAGAAACAACTTCGGAATTGGAAAAGGGAGAGACCCATTCTGTTCTCAGTCAGTATAGTTACACGAGGGAAGGTCCCTTTCATTTTGACCTAAATGATATAATAAAGGTGATTTAAGGGCAATCAATCTAATAAAGGCGCAGGGCCGGACTTCTTACCAGCATACCTGTACCAATCCAACATTGACTTGTGGGCTCTGATACTTTGCAAGTTGTTTAATGAGATCTCACTGGCCTGTGCAAACCCACAAATCCTGCTGGCTTTTGTAACGATGCAAACTCGGCAATGCTCAATCATTGTCCCGATCTATAAGAAGGAGGACAAATCACTGCCTGGCTCGTATTGTTCTATTACATTATTTAGATGCAACTTCAAAGATTATGGGCAGCAGCATACAGGAACATCTTTTGGCTTGTGTGAATATGCATACCATCATAGAGGACTCTCAATTGGGAATCCATGAGGGTCTGGGAACAGTGAATCAGGCCCTCAATCTTTTGTTACTGATACAGAAATATAAGACACTGTTAGACTTAACCATCTATCTGGCATTCATGGATCTGTCAACTGCTTTTGATCTGGTGGATAGTGGGATGCACGGCCATCTGGCAAGGGTCTCAAAGCCCTGGCATTTTGTGGGCAATTCCATCTCTGAAAGGGTAATCTGCTGATATGATTTCCCTTTCATAAACTCTATGCCAAAAAGCATTGTATGTATCTGCCAAAAAACATAGTGTGTATCTGTATCCTGATTGCAGCGACTGCTCTACCAGTGACACAGAGCAGGTTCAGAGGTCACAGGTGCCCTCTCGACAGCTGCGTGACATCCAACTCTCTGCAGCACCAGGGCTGCATTCAAAATGTGCACCCCGGTTCCAGAAACCCTATAATTATGGGTCTACCTTTTGATAGCAGAATAATCTGTAAACATTAGCCACACCCGAGTTAGGGTATGGTGGATGGTATTCTCATCATTTTTACAGCAACATCCAATTTGATTTCACACAAGTGTCAACCTTGCTGGTCCAGTTCAACTGTAGAAGGATTATGATATGATATGATAGGTTATTTATAACGCACTTAATACCCAGAGGTTTCAAAGTTCGAACCTGGGGATTAAACATGTGTTGCTCCATGTGGTCTTGCTTCTAAGGCAAGCACGTTGCCCCTGAGCTATCCTCCCTAGACAAATGTGTATTATGTGTATTCTTCCCACACAAGGACAACCCCTGCTCACTGACAGAACTCCAGCTTGGGGGATTACTTCTCTCTGTTCCTTTGTAAGGGCAGGTAACACCAATTTCCCCAGGACAGCCACTCCACAGGACGAGAGGGATCTGTACCGTTTGGGAAGGGTTCTGCCATCTTGATTATCTCTGCCTCTCTTTCACTTTACTGTCCCCTCCACTTCCTCTGGAGCAAAGCACTGTGGTTGTGGCATAATTAGGGCTAAATCCACACATTCCAAGAGGAGGAATCGGACCCATAAAGCAGGCTATCTTTAGTTCAATTACCTGGGTTTGTCACTGAGTTGAAGTTATGTGGTGATAATGTCAGGTCTGAGTCCAAAGTGCATCCAGGTTTTTATTCAGTGTTGGAGGTGGAGGGTGTGGGCCTAATGAGTGCTGACATGGGGTTGGTTGGGGGAAGAGCGCAGTCTTCCCACAGATCATTTTTCCACTTTTTCTGTACCAGGAGGTGGTTAGCAGTCACTGAGTGATCAATGTATGTGAGGCATGATAAGGGAAGCATGAGTATTTGTTGGGCTCTGTTGTAGAGGAAGGAGGGAATCCACTTCAGGGCAGTGTCCCTGATGCTAAGAGAGTGTACTCTGTCCATGAGGGTGTGGTGGGCAATGGAGTTGTAGGCTGCTGAGAGGTCAAGAAGAATTAGTGCTGCACAACCTCCTGAGTCTGCGGTTATTTTCAGATCATCCCAGATGTAGACTAGGTATTTTTCAGTTCCTCGTAGGAGTGTGAAGCTGGATTGGGCACGGTCAAGGAGGTGATGGGTGTCTGTGAAAAAGCATAGCTGGGTGTAGGCTGTTCAGCAGATTTGCTTAGCCATGAATCGGTTGTTTGAGATAGGTTTGTAGTTAGTTGGTAGAAGGGGTCGAGTGCAGGCTTTTTGAGCAGGGCTTTGATGTACAATTTCTTGAATTCTGCTGGGAAGTGCCTTCAGTAAGAGTTGAGTTAATAATAGATCTTGCGATGTTGCCTGCACAGATTGGAGATAGGATTAATTTAAGAAGAGCCGGAGGACAGGGGTCTCTCGAGGATCCTGAGCGGTGGCTGATAAATAGTAGTTTTAGAAACTAAGGGTGGGAGATAGGAGAGAAGGAGGAGAAGAGCAAGCAAGTGGAGCACAGATCTGAAAACCCAGTCATGAATGCTGGGGAGAGGGACGTGAGCAATGCTTTTTAGTAACAATGCCAAGGTTTCCTTACACGCCTATGTTGTGGAAGTCAAAGAATGTTTGCGTGTGGGAGGGAGAGGAAATGGTGTATACAGGTGCCTTGAATTCAGAAATAAGTTTGTAGAGTTCCCTACAGGAGTTTGGGGCATTGTTGATTGTATTCGAGTAATTGGATTGTAAGTGGATTACGTAAGGAGTGTGTGCTGGCTCCGATCTTGTTTAACTTATATATGAATGAGTTACAAGCAACTTCGGAGCAGTCCACCCCTGATGTACCAAGGCTGGACATAAGAATAGTGCCTTTACTGGCGTATAACAATGATGTTGTCCTCATAGCCAGGACACCCAGAGCACTGCAGATATTATTAGATGCTTATTTCGCCTCTATAGCAGGTAAGAAATGTATAGTGACCATAAAATAATCTTGCAAAATGGTGATCGGTAAAGACTAACACCAGTCCTACATCTACAGAGTAAATAGAGCCTATTTAGATATAGTGAAAGCCTTTGACTATCTTGGAATTCGCTTCTCTGCAGGGGGGTTGGTGGGGTCGGCGGCAAAGCACATATGAAGAAGCAATCAGTTAAAATAGCCCAGGTTCCGGCTACGGCTGCAGTATTGCATTTCATTTTGCTAGTTCGATAAAAGCCATTGTTGATTAATGTTAGAAAGCAAAGACATTTAAGTTTGGGGGTTAAGTTTAATTTGGTGGTTTGTAATTGGAAAGGGTTCTGTGCTGAGGCTGGTGGGTTTTCATTTTGTGCAACACCTCTGGAACCCCCAGGCCATTTTCAGCTCCTTTATCTGCTTTATAACTATATAGGGAAAAGAACAATAACAGCAGTGTTAAGTCATAGAGGATTCTTGCAGTTCAGACCAACCCTCCTCCACTGTCTACTGTTGCAAGAGTGTGTGATCTCTTGGGCACTGGAAGTGTCTATGAAGAAAGCTCTGGGCCTAAGGAAAAGCGTTTTGAAGGATCCTGGCAAGTCTTAGCAAACTATTTCAAATATTTAAATGATCTCTTTAATAAGCAACAGATTGTATCCTTCTTTGTATGCCTAACTGACATTTTTTATTTTGTTTTCAAATCATTTCTCGTCGAAATTGTTTTATTTGAGGCAAACATGTTTAAATTGTTTATGTGAGTATTTTAACTTTAGGGAACGTATTTAATAGTGTTGACTGCGATTTCTTGCTGATTGTATTTTTTCATTGGGCCTCATTACAAGTAGGGCGCAAAGGGATACCGGGCACCAGTAATGACACCGGTGCCGGTAATCCCTTTGCGCCCTACTATGAGTTCCCTTTGTGTTTCCTTCCTTAACGCCTGCTTTTAGCAGGCGTTAAGGACGGGACCCTTAAAGGGACACCGGGGTCAATAACGGTACCGCAATTTGCGGTACCGTTATTGCCGCCTTCCCCCTTCCCATTGAGCCCTATGGTGCAGTAAAACACAGAACAAGGGGGGTTCTGGGAGTCCCTCTACCAGCACGAACACAGCCCATTAGCCTGTTCTTGGGTGGATGGCCCCTAAATTACCCAGGGTAATCCAGACATGGACACCTTGCTCACTGTTCTTAGAGAGGCACAGCTTCACCTCACTGATGAGGCCCGACTAGGCTGAAACACATGTCTGGGGTTGCTGTTGGTACTCTTGTTCAGAGGAGAATTGCCAAGCATTTCGGTGCTGGACTGCCCTTATGGGTGGGCCAAAGACTGATATGAAAATTGATATTTCTTGTTTGTGAAAGGTACATTGAGCTAAACCGTGGTTGTAGACACTCCCGAGTGAGCACCTTCCCATAGAACAGGTTATTTGGCCGTGTTTGTTCTCAGTAGAGGGGCTCCCAGACCTTTTTCTACATTGTTATGAACTGTGGGTTTCACCCTTAGTTACCATGGATAATCCAGACGTGGACCTCTTGTTCACTGTGCTTAGAGAGGCACAGCTTCACCTCACTGATGATGCCCGACTACGCTGAAACACGTATCTGGGATTGTTGTTGGTACTCTTGTTCAGAGGAGAATAGCCAAGCATTTTGGTGCTGGACTGCCCTTATGGGTGGGACAGAGACTGATATGCAAATGTATTTTTCTCCTTTGTGAAATGTACAGTGAGCTAAAACGTGGTTGTAGACCCTACCGAGTGGGAACCTTCCCATAGAACAGGTTATTTGGCCATGTTCGTTCTCGGTAGAGGGGCTCCCAGACCTTTTTCTGCAGTAAAACACAGAGTTGCCATTTTTAGACACATGGTCAGCCAGTTTGGCAAATGTAGGGGATTCTTTTTGAATGTGTCATTTGATGTCCCCATTTATTTCCACATGGTAGAGCAAAGGTAAGTTATCCAATATGGTACTATCCCAGATTGTTTGATCTTGAACATAACAAGGGTATCAGTTAGGGTCTATCTAGACGTGGTAGAAGCCGTCAGCAATAGAAAGCATTGGTTGCTGATAAGGAGATTTCTGGTACTATTAGAGCTGTAGGTGGATGGATACACCACAAAAACACAGTTTTGAAAATGCAGTATCTCATAGTGGCCATACTATGCTAGGCCTGTTGAAGTGGTAAAGGAAGTAATGTAACTGTTTAAAAGTACAAGATATAACTCCAGTTGAACACTCTAGAAAAGGATGTGAGGTGAGCATAGGATGTTAACGTGTATTTACAGTGAGAGTGCCACAGAAGAATAAAGTGTCAAAGTCAGATATAATATTGTCATTGAAGAAAGTCGAGTTGCATTTTTCTTTAGTGAGGGCCATCATGATTGTGACATTTGTATTGTTGTTCTCTACAATTGTAAAACCCTTTTATTTGTTTTTTTTTATTTCACAATCCAACCATTGCAATTTCCATAAAATCTGATTTCCTCCAAACTCCTCTTTCGCCTCTGCTCCTTTTAACAAGGCTGATTCTGACATTCAATCATCTGTTCTTTTGACTTTTTATTCTCTCTAGCCTCCCAACCCTTTCTGCCATCTCTTAAACCCTCTCAACCCTGCATTACTCCTCCTCTCAAATCCCTTTGTTCTCTTCACATGGTGGAACATTGTTGGAAATAAATCACATTCTACCCCTGATAGTATCAATCTCTCTACTGCCTACAGATCTCTTCTTCTATCTGCTAAAAACCACTCCCACACTATGGGCCTCATTACACGGATGGCGGTATTAGCACATGGACCAAGGTGCTATTAGCACCTTGGTCCATGCCGGTAAAATACCGGCACCGCCTTGGTGGAAGGGGGAATTACCGCCCCATTCCAAGGTTGGCGGGGCGTTAATTCCCCCTTCCACCACTGCCCTTCCCCATTCCCATTTTTGCCCCATAGGGCATAATGGGAATGGGGAAGATGCTAATTACGGCACTGCAATTTTGCGGTGGCGTAATTAGCACCAAGGTCCCTTAGCGGGTTGGTTTTTAACGCCTGCAAAAAGCAGGCGTTAAAGCACCAACCCGCTAAGGGACCACGTAGTAAGGCGGTAATGGTTAACGGTCACCGTTACCATTAACGGTAACCGTTAACCATTAACGCCATCCGTGTAATGAGGCCCTTTGTCTTTCTCATCATCCGCATGGTTTATTACACATCCTTAATTCTTTCCTCTCACCCGACCCGCTGACCCCCAGCTACTCCTCTATGTTACCTCTGTTTTTAATCTCTCCTACTCCTCCACCTTCCCCTCGTGTTTCAAACATGCTGTTATCTTTCCTAAAATTAAAAAAAAACCCTCTCTTGGCCCTGCACTTTCCTCTACGGTGCATCCTATTTCTCTTCCTATCTAAACTTTTAGAATGTATTGCTTATTCACAAGTCTCCTCCTTTTAACATCATCACTCTCTCCTACCTGCCCTTCAATCTGGTTTTGGTCCTGTACACTCCAGAAAAAAACGCCATTCTCCATTTCTCTAACACCCTTCTTACCTCTTGGCACAACAAACTCTCCTCTATACTCATTATACTCAACTCTTTTTGCCTTTTGACACTATTAATCATCCCACTCTTCTCACTTCCTTCTGCTATGTTGGTTTTTCTGGCTCTATTCTCAGTTGTTTTCGATCCTATCTCTCAGCATGTTCCTATTTTGTCTACTGGGCTGATTATATCTCTTCTCCATGCCATCCATTGTACAGTGACTCTAAGTTTTTTTTTCTTTTTCCCTTGGACCACTACCCTTTTACCTTTATACTGCTCCTCTCTCTGCCTGGATCCAATCATTCAACCTTTCCTGTCATTTATATGTGGATGACTCAGATTTGCTTATCCTCCTCTTCCTTTTCTGATTATCCCCACTCCATAGTCTCCTCCTGTTTTTTTCTTGATTCAATCTTTCATATCCTCTCATTTCCTTCATTTTAACCCCACCAAAACAGAAATTGTGTTTTTCCCCCCTTTCTCTGCCCCTTCCTCCTATGTGCCTTCTGGTATTCTCTTTCCTCCTGCACATCTCCCCTTTTTCCCCACAGCCCGTAATCTCTCTGTAAACTTCAATTCTACACTGTCCTTCTCATCACACATCGCGAGCACGGTCCACATGTACCTCTACAATATGCATTGAGCTTTTTTTTTCTGTCATTTCATGCCAGTAAGTTTCTTATCGCTTCGCTAATGTTCTCTCACCTCGACTACAGTTCCACCCTTCTTGTGGGTCTTCCTGCCTCTTCTCGTATGCTCTGCTTATAACTCTGCCATCCACCTCCTTTTCCTTCACCTCCCCGATTGTCCATTTCCACTTCTTTTCAATCTACATCTCTATTATCCTTTGAATGTCACCTTCTTTTTTGATTTATTTGCATAGTCCTTAAGTATACTCTTGGCCTTGCCCAAACTTATCTGACCTCTCTTGTCTCTTTCTATACTCCTACACGTCCCCTTTGCTCTCAATCATAGTACCTCATTTCTGTTTCAAAGCCCCTTTCTGCTGGATCACGCTTTCACCCCTTTGCCTTTCTACCTTCAAAATATTGGAATGCTGTACGTTTTACCATTTGCTCCCCTGCCGTCTTTCATATTTTCTGCTGCTGCCTTAAGAACCTTTTCTTATCTCTACTTCCTGAATGCTGATTTCCATTTCCTCAGTGACCATTTGCCTGCCATATGTTCTTGATGCTGTTTTGCTATATATTTTATTTGTCAAGCACTTTGACAAAAGCGATTGAGATTGTGTGAGTTATCGGAGGAGATGTGTGTGTGACATTGTTTGTATGTGGTATGTGTGCAGGAGTTTGGAGGGTTTAAGCATGTGTTAATGGGGGAAGAGAATGTGATAATCATTGCATGGGGTTGATTTGCAGCTTGTTGAGTAACTGAAGCCTAGTGTGCCATGGTGAAATACCAGTGAGGGTGTTGTTCTTCTGGAAGCAGTTTCAAGTAGTTTCTTCCTCTCTTTAGTGTACTGGTGAAAGCTTCATTAAGCTCACCTTGAGAATAACCTCTTGCTGAGAATCTCTCCAAGACTTTGACCGATTGTTCGCTTCTTTCGTCTGCATTACTTACAGTGTGTTTGACTCTGAGTAGTTGGCTAAAGGGTAAGCTCATTCACAGTAACAAAATATTTCTATCTGTTTCTTTTTGGAAAACTTTACTAAAACACTTATGTTGGCTGGGCAAGACATGTGCATCTAGGAAGTGTACACCAGGATCACCTATCATGATGGTAAATTGGATTCATTAATCTGTCTGGAAGGCCTACTGGTGGCTACACTGACACCACTGTGGTGTGCCCTCCATGCTGCAGCATGACTCATCAAAGGACTGCAAGCAAATATCATCTTCATATCTTGCTGCATCATCTACAAAGCTGTTGCTCTGATGTCCCCAAGCTACCACACAGAGAAACAAAGAGGCCTTGGATCCACAAAAACAACGGACAGTTGCAGACTTGAACTCTGCTTTTGCAAGAAGGAAACAACCTGAAAAAGGCCTTGTTTGTCTATGCCCCGGTGCTCTGGATCCTCCTTCCCACCATCACCAGACTTGCTCACTTGCTTATACATTTTGGGAAGGAATTAAATACCCCTCTCTGTAAGGAATGACTGTTCCCTAACACCTAAGTCCACACCCTCCACACCTCAACTCCCCACGATAAATGAGAATAGGAAATCTGTCCCCTACTGTTTTCCCCCTGGTTGCTTGCAGAACCCTTTCTGTCACATTGCCCTGCCGTCCGCCTCCCATATTGTTAGCTCCCCACTCTCTTGGATCTTTGCTTCCCTTGGTGTGTCCTCCCCCTATGATTTGTAAAGTGCACTGTGGCTTCCCGAAGCTAGGTCTACATTCAATAAATACCCTAATAGTAATAATAATAATATTATTATTAATAATAATAACTTCTTTGAGAACGGTAGTGAATAACTTCATGAAACATATTTTCAGACTCACATTGAGCAACCCAACTGCATCTCTGTATATGGAGGTATGACTTCTAGCCATATGTCTTTAAATCCCTGTAAAGCCTATAAGGTATTGACTGTTTCCTCAGACATTTGATGACATGAAAATATTTAGAGAAATATGCCACTGCTGACACCATTAATACATTCATACATTCATATTGTGGTCAGTAACACCTTGCAAAATTAGTCACTCTGTTACTGTAAAATGAATTTGCTACACCAAATAAAAACACAACCCAAAAAAAGAGAAGTGCAATGCATCACGCTATTCCAGGATTCAAAAAGGATTTGGATCACTCAGCATAAAGATAAGACAAGAATAGCAAATATCTGGCATTAAAGTAGGGGTTATTTGTAAACTCAGGGGGCCTGGTAGGCCTTAATCTTCCAGGCTATTATCAACATATACAAAAAAGCTAATCAAGGCCTTCAGTTCACACATAAGACCCAAACAAAACATTGATCCAGCATATATGTGTATGATGTAAACACGCCCCTGACTCGTTCAGGGACCATTCAAATCATGCAAGTCCTTCTTTATTTATGACCTGCCCTTTGTTTGCTGTGTCGTTGTTACTTATGAAAAGTCAACACAGTGTGTTTCGTCCGTTTCAAGAACATAAACTGCTGCTCCTATCAATTGCGGCCTTCATCAGGACGTAACCAATTCTTAAATACAGCCAAATGTATTTCTGTATCTACAAGTAAAAGGACAAACGTGTATGTATATATTTAAAAGGGGAGGTGTGACATGTGAATTCTAGTTGGACATCTCAATATGTCTAAAGTTAATTCACTCATCAAATAATGTACTGCTGCACTCCCAATCTTCAGGTAGTAGCCAGATCACTAGTGGGGTCCTGAATCGCCCACTTCTTCTAATCAGAGTTATGCCTCATATGCCAGTGCCTATAAATGACTATAGGATATATTTTCAGAATCAGTGTAACTCTACTGTATTTGGTATCACATGTCCCAATCAGTCATGGACGGCTTACCTGCATGTTGCAGGAGAATATCTCTGGGTGGTGTCCTCTGTATTCTCCAGAAATTCAAGGTAGAGCAGGAATGTTCTTCGGTTGGGTGGAATAAATCCTACCAAGCTGGTTGGTCCTGTGGTAAAAAGGTTCTAATATCAGAGGACCCCATTCTCAAATAACACATTGCTTGTTAAGGCTACATTACTATTTCCCCTATTCCATAGCCCAACCAATCCTATATCTAGGTCTAGCAGTACATAAGCTATATCTAGCAGTCCAATAGGGCTGCTCATAGACTGAAACACTGTGCAGTCATTCTATAGGTGCACCTCCGAAATTATTCAAAGAAATTGAAAAAATGATCATTAATATGGCTAAAGTGCATTTTTCAAAATAGGAATTCTTCTGCATGTACTATTGTACTGCGTGCTGCGGATGTCAAAAGTGCCTCTTCTCAAATGTGAATTATCCCTGATAGTGCCTCTCATACAACTATTGCTGATGTCAGCGGGGCAGTGCCCAATGAAATGTGTATTAAGATATATACGGCTAGCGTATATACAGAAAAAGAATGTGTGGGCAGACCGTAACCATGACAATGACAATTCTGTTATTTGAATGCTGTTCCCCGCCTGATGTCTATGGCACATTTGTAAAATGAATATAACATGTAGAACTGATATATCAGTCTATCTCTCAGACAACCACTCACCACCACAGGGCCAAATTCTTTCTCCCTCGGGAGCCACCAGCTAGCTGTCCAAATATGTGCATTTCAGGGACTTCTCGTGGTTGCTAGTTGTTGCTAATTAACCTACACTGAACTCCCGGTTGTGCTAAATAAATGAAGGACTAAATAAGTTCCAAGTGTGCTGCCATGTTGTAAAGGGATAGTGCAGGCTCGAGTTAATAAATCACATATCACAATGTTATGTTTCGGACTCTGAACATTCCAAACTTCAAACAATGTTTGGGGCAGTCAGTGTTCTTGATATTGGTAGGGCCCTTACACGTGGTGTGAACAATAGATGATCCATAACACTAATCATTATTCATATTTCAAAATCACATGTATATGGAGGACTAAAAAATGGGATGGATACAAAATACAAGATTGTTGAAAATACAATTAGTTGCACTGGCCCATTGTTTACAGTCAAATTATACAGACAAAGGATACATGACGTAGTCATATCATCAGTATTTCTTCACCATAACCTGTTTTAGCTGTTTACATTGTACAGTCCCATTCTTATGCATCTACATTTCATTGTTGGAGGGCCCTTGTAATTAGTGGTTAGATGCCAACGATTAAATTGTTCCATTCGACCTAATTGTTGAGGCCGTGTTTCATGGTGTCTAATCTATAAATCCACTGTTGTTCCAATTTGTACAACTGGGGTGCAAGATCACCACTCCGCGGGTAAGGTATAAGCATCTGTATAACAAACCAAGACATATCTTGGTCGGTGTGCCCCATGCATTTGTAGTGATCCACCAGGGGCTTGTCAGGTACCAAATTTCGTATACAAGAATAATGTTCTGAGATACTCTGTCTCACCTGGCGGATGATTTTGCCAGTATAAAAAAACTTACAAGGGCACTTCACAATGTAAATCACAAATTTGATTTTGCAGTTGGTGTGAGTCCTAAGTTCCCCTTTCAGTGTCCCATGTTCAAACATTATCTCAGAAGCTATACACCCCCACATTTATGGTGTCCCACCACTGCGGACAGACCCCAAAATAGTAATATCCCTGGGGTGTCCTGTGGTATTTTATACGTTTGAACCAATTTCTGTCTTAAATTGGGACTCTTCTTGAATGCAAATAATGGGATTTTGTTTAGTGTTCCGGGTTGCTTCACTAAATGCCAGTTTTTCTGTTTGATCCTTTTTATTTGGTTGCTAACCGGGCTGAAGGTATTGACACATGCAAATCTTTCTTGTGATTCTCTTCTCTGTTTTGTAAGCAGTGTTTCCTTATCAGCACTGGATGCTTTCTTCAAGTTGTTTTTTACCGCATTAGTAGGTTATCCTTTATCCAGGAATCTCTTTTTCAGATGTTCTGCATGTGTGACAAAATCTCTCCTATAACTGCAACTTCTACGAATTCTAAGGAACCGACTGTAGGGAAGATTGCCTGTAAGGCCAGCCGGATGGAAACTTGTAAAGTGCAGTAGTCCATTACGGTCTGACGGTTTTCTGCACAGGGAGGTTGCATATCCTTTAATGTTCTTATAGATTGTGAGATCAAGGAAGCTCACACAATGTTGGTTGGTCACCAAACTGTATTTTATGTGGACATCACATCCATTAAGCCACTCGTAAAAGTATTTCAAGTCTATCTCACTGCCAGTCCATATATAAAACACGTTGTCTATATAGCGCTTCCATGTCGCTATATATTTAGTGTATGGGTTATAGATAGAAAAAATGTATAACATCTCAAAATGTGCCATATAAAAATTGGCCGTATCAGGTGTAAAAGTAACCATCATGCTCACCCGTTTCTTCTGCTTGTAAAGTTGCTTTTTGTATAGTAAGATGTTTTCAGTCGTAGCTAATCTGGCACACTCCACAATGCGCAAACTAGGGGGTTTTGTGGACCCCTCTGCATATCCAGGACCAGACCCAACATCTCTAAACATTCTATGCGGAATGCAAGTGTATCATGGCTCCTCGTCTAAGTTAACCACAATATTCATTGTACCACTGGGTATAGACGTGAGGATTTTAACCATATTTGTTGAGTTTTTAAATTAAGAGCTCATCTCTCCCACAAAGGGTTTCAGAAAATACTCAGTGTAAACTGACATGCACTCCAGGATGGAGTTAATGGCAGCCACAATAGGTCTCCCTGGAGATTGCTTCATATGTGTATGCACTTTGGGAAGAATATAGAAGGCAGGAGTTTTTGGATGATCTTTCGGTAGACCATTTTTTCTTTGTCACATATATATTCTAGCCTTGTTGCATGTGTAATAAGGCTATCAATTCAAATGTCTTGCAGTAAGTGCATTTTTGGGTCAATGGGTAGTTTCACATATGAGGCAGTGTCTGAAAGGAGAGGGTCACATTCTGCTTCATATTGGGTAGTTTCAAGTATAACAATGCCACTGCCTTTATCTGCTGGTTCAATAGCAATGTTGGCATCATTACATAAAGATAATACACTCAGTTGTTCTTCCCTACTGATGTTATCTGTCTGATGGTTTTGTTTGGTTATCATGTCAAGAGATTGTTTAATCACTAGGTTTTTGTAGGCTATTATTTCCTCTGGCCAGATATGATTAGGCAGAATGAACTAAGACTTTATCTTCAGACCCGTTGTGTTGTCCTCTATAATAGTGGAATATAGTACCCCATATTGCTGTTTGGGGAGGTAAGTCTCAAAAAAATGTTTTGGTCTAATGTTACGACAAAAAGTACGGATCTCTATCTCGCAAAAAAAGGTATCTGTTATTGCCACTGGGATAAACGATAAGCCCATCTTCAGGAGGTCCATTTAAGTCTTAGAGAGTATGCGGCTTGACAGATTTATGTGATCTACTGGTTTTGTTACCACTGGTGTTTTCTCATTCGCTGCTCGAATAGTGGTGGCCGATGTCTGTACCGATCTCTTGCCCTCCTCTGAAAAAAACCTGTTGTCTCGGAGCGTTGGGCATACTTCCACTCCCTCCTGCGGGCCTTGTAGTATCTTGTTTATTGTCACTTGATGAAGCTGAGGTATTAGAAAAGGTGACATATCTATTCTGCCTTCTGTTTCCATTGTTTGGGTTTTGTTTTTCCATGTAGAACCTATCCTTAAAAAATTGGTAAGTCTGTTCTTATTTATAATTATCTATATATCTTTTTTTCAGTTTCTGAATTTTTATATCTAGACTGTCTGAATTTGTTGATTTCCTCATCTAGCCTTTCTAGCTTCTTCTTTGCATCTTGTATTGTTTGCTTGTCCAGACATTTCTTTTCCAATGCCGCAAGTTGTTCTCCCTGTATTTTACATTCTTCTTCCCCTGTTTCGATTACTAATATAATCCAGTCCTGAGAGCATTTATTTCCCACTCCACTAAAGTTTTTCTTAAAAAGGTGGTTATCCACGAGGCACACATTCTTTCTAGAACAAACATATTGGCAACAACTTTAGAACAAAGAAGGATTTCTGTGGAAGTTGGCGGCATGGGCCTCTCTCATCAGCGCTTGGGCCTTTTCAGATTTCCCCTTCACAGCCTGTATACAACCCACAACATACTATCAAACAAGCGGGCTCCTTGTTGGGACCCTATTCTGCCCAGGAGGGCTAAACGGTAATCAGACACAAGTGAACAGGGTCAAGGATACCACCCCACCAGATCTGTGAGGACAATTCAAAACATTTAAATGCACATCTCAGTTGATTCAGAAGCAAATTTTAGTCATGAAAAGGACATTACTGTCTGGTTTACAACACAGCACAGAAAACCCATTGGGTACAGGTGTAAAACTGTAAGTGATACAATAGATGTGGTACCCAGACAATTAGCTTGGGGAGAAATACATATACTCTAAACAATACATATCCTACTGTGAAGTAAACACAAGACAGGGGTCATCACAATGAACATAAACAATAGAGGGTGCCATATTACACAATTATAAAACAGTGTGTATTCTTAAACACTTTTTAATCAATGATTAATGATTTAGATCAAAAACAATGCTTTATTGGATGGATCCTGCCTTGGGAAAACAGGCTACTCTTACTGTGTCTGCAATGATTTGGTGCACGGGAAGCAAAGGATGAAATCCCACAGTTGATCGGGTATCCAAGGTGGGACATCAGTGGCCCAGACAAGTGTCCAATCTATGAGACAGGACTTATCTGAGAATGCATAAAAAAGGCTCAAAATGCATTAGAACTGCATCCTGGGATATCAAGAAAACTGTCATAGAGTTGGTTGCTTACCTGCGCAGCAGCAGCGTAATGTCAGCAAGGTCTCACAGCAACAAATGGGGTGTTGACCTGAAAAAAGTGCGGACGAAGTCAGAGCTATCGTGCGTGAGGACAATATAATTATAGTCAATGGCACCTGAGGAAAAACGATGGGCGGTAGACAATGTTAGCTCTAGGGCATGGATCGAGTGGTATGACATTATATTAAGAGGCCATGGGCTAAACCTGAGGTCCAGGTAGCCCGGGCAGCTTACCCGCGGTGTCGAAAAAAATGAATAGACTGAATAGACCAATCAATACAGGAAGCCAAAGATAAACTTGAGAAATTTGAAATAGAGATTGAGAAGTTCAAGAATATCACAATCGACAGGAAGGTACAGAAGTTCAAAAGAGACCTTCAAAGTTATGCTGAAGAAAAGACCTATCCATACCTACGAGCAACATACTATCTGGAGATACAATAGGGACAACGTTACAACAGAAGGAACAGAGGAGTCACCTTCTCAGGGACATTGATGTGCAGCGGCAGCGGAAGCGACCTGAATTTAGCAGGGGCAGCGGGACCACCACAGCAGCATCCTTTTTTTCATAGGGGCGGGCAGCGCGGACGCCCGAAGAAGAGACCCAGACCATCGGGACAGCACATGATAACCTGCCAGTGATACTCGAAACAGACACAAGCGACCGGATACCCATCTTCAACATATCAAAACATCTGATAATACTGGCCGAACTGAGTCTTCTGGTGAAAGGGTTATCTTTTGTTCCCGCTACAAAAGCCAGACCATTCGAGACAGAGCTGGAATTAAGAAGGTTCTTCAGGAATATTCGGTTGAAATATTTTTTCGGAGTTCACCTACCCGAGCAATCGAATACAGATGGTCCTATTGTCAAGGATGGACGACGTGACCAAGAGAACATTGCCGGTTTGAAGATTAAATCCACCTTCTATCCACCGCCACACACGATTCTGTGCGAGATAAAGACTTTTGAAAAAGTAGTCACTAAAACCGTGATGGCCGGTTTCAAAAAGAGCAACTACTACCCCGACAACCTCGAAACAGAAGAAAGAAATGCGCTCAGGTCACTACAGAATGACAAATCCATTACTATTAAACCGGCAGATAAAGGCGGGGAGATAGTCTTAATGTACACCACGGACTATGACAATGAGTGCCTATGCCTGCTCGGGGACCACAAAGCCTACAGGACCCTCAACCATGATCCTACTAAAGACCTACAGGATGAGATTAGAAGCCTTACCCAACCTGCATCCAATGAAGGCTGGATATGTGAAGACGAACGTGTCTTTCACAAAAATTGGACCCCCACACACCAGCATTTTACATCCTGCCCAAGGTGCACAAAAACACTGCAAAACCTCCAGGGAGACCGATAGTCTCTGCATGTGACTCTTTACTAGAACCCTTGTCACTTTATTCTGATTTTTTCATGAAACCGTTTGTCAACCAAATGTCCTCATATCTCAATGACACCACTAGCACTATCCTCATACTCAATGAGATCAAGATGCAAGAGGATTTTATACTCGCTACAATGGACGTAGAGATGCTTCATAACTCCATACCACAGCAAGAAGGTCTTGATGCCCTTAGACTGTTCCTGGATCAGAGAGAAGACACTAATTCAACCCCCACTGACTTCATCCTCGAGTGTGTAAGACTAGCTATGTCGGAAAACTTTTTCCTTTTCAGGAACCAGATGTATGAACAGACAAAAGGGGTCAGCATGGGGGCCAGCTTCACCCCTGATGTTTCCAACTTATACATGGCCAAATATGAAATCGACAATATCTACTAGATTGAAAACCCATACCGAGCCAACATAACAATCTGGAAGTGGTACATAGATGATATCCTCCTGATCTGGAGAGGCTCATCCCAGGATTTATTACTGTTCCACCAATGGCTTAACCAAATTAACCAGCACATCAAGCTCACAATACAGTGGGATCACCAAAGGATCGACTTCCTCGACCTCCACATTTATAGATCCGGGGACCAAATGAAGACAGAACTATACCGCAAACCTACTGACCGGAAAAATCTGCTCCATTTCGATAGCTACCACCCCAATGGTCTCAGGTTTAATTTACCCTACAGACAGTTTTTGAGCCTCAGGAGGAACTCTACTGACCCTGAATAATTCCAGACGCATGCACAAGACCTACAGAGGAGACAATCACAGAGGATACCCACGTAGGATGATTAAGGATGCTAAGAAAAGAGCGCCCCATACTCCTAGAGACATCTGCCTCGAGACAAAAAGCAATCTTGACCACCTGGTCTGAGTGACCATCTACAGTCCTTTAAGCAACTTGATCCATAAAACCATCAAGCGACATTGGCACTTGGTGAGACAGACTCGAACTCTGGACAAAAAACTTTGTTTTATTTCAGAAAGATCAAAAACCTAAAGGAGTCATTGGTCCATACCTTTGTAGAACCCACGACATCCACCAATACATTGTGGAACCTTCCACCAGTACAGGACCACTACAAGTGCGGACATTCCATGCCTGTAATTTCACAGTTCAAAAGCAAATTTTCAAATAGAAGGACAATAGGTGGAACCTAAGAGATCATACAAATTGTAACAGCAGAACAGTGATCTACATCATCGAATGTGTAGGCAAGACCATCAGGGCCATTAAAATGAGGATTTCGGAGCACCGGTCTTGTAGCAGGAACAAGATACCCGACAAACCGTTAGTAGACCATTATGTCCTTAAGAAACATAACAACACTGACCTAAAGTGGTTCGTGCTACAGAAACTCAAACCCACAGTAAGAAGGGCAGACATCAATAAGACACTCACGCAATTGGAACAAAAATAGGTCCACAAGCTGAACACTGTGAAGGACGGACTCAACATTTCAGTAGAGTGGAAATCCTTCATGTAAATTCTACAATTATCTAACCAATTTTGGTCCCTCGCTAGGATATGAACTAATATCTGCCTGCGGCTTGCCCCCATCAGCCAGGTTACAGACTGCGCCAATATTGGCACTGTGATCGGGCGGTTTTGTTAAAATATTGTTGCCACATAATTGGGCAAGCATACTAGTGAAACGCCACAGGTTTTCTACAAAAATTGTGGGGTTTCAAATGTACAGCCAATGAACTTTAAGGTCAGACGATCAGAACAAAGTACTGTCATTTCTATCTGATCAATATGTGTGTATTTGTAGACGCACGTTCCAATGTCAATGATGCAACTACATATAGACGAGTACAGATTGCAATGTGCTGATAGAAAAACATGTCTTTTTGATGCCTTTTGACAAAATGTGATTGTTGTCATGTCCACCAAACATAGGCACCACCACACCACCAGGGTTATAGTTTACACACCTGATTAGTTCCACTAGAGTAATCCTTTAGTTCATGACCACGGTAGACTGTACTGACTGTAGTGACGTGCCACCCACCAATAGGAGGAATACACACCAGGACCCTTTTGTGATCTATCCCTGGGCATTTGCTATCTTGAAGAACACCAACCCGCATAGCCCTTTCATTGGCCTACCCATTGTGCTAATACTACATTATAAAAGCCGTCTGATATCGAACGACTGTTGCCATAACAACGTTTATAAACATTACCTGCTTTTCGCATTACTTTTACTGATCTGTTTCAGGGATGCCCCCAAAGTATCTTGTTAGGCCCAATGAGTCTCACAAGATGGTATAGAATAATTGATTGATCAAGATCCCACGTTGGCAGTTCCAAAATGGCCTCCGCTATGTATATAGCATGGTAACAGCGTCCATCATGCAAAGATGCTGAGAGTTTTATTCAGTCTTTTCCGACACCGTAAACTGGCTGGGCTACCCAGACCGCAGGTTTAGCCCTTGGCTGCTTAATATCATGTCATACCACACGATCCGGACCCTAGAGCTAACATTGTCTACAGCTGATCTATTTTCCTTAGGTAGCATTGACTGGAATTATACTGTCCTCATGCGCGATAGCTCCGACTCCTGACTGTGCCACCTTCATGGCATAATTTAGCCGGTGGCGCGTTTGTTCCACATGTAGCAGAGTAATCCAGCAGCAATAAGGTAATGCCACTCTGCCTTAATATTAATAGAGCACACATGTGGAGTCCGTAGCATATACTTGTAGCAGACGTGATTTATCTCTGCTCAATAGACCTGGACACCACCCGCTTTTTCCAGGTCAACACCCCATTTGTTGCTGTGAGACCTGGCACACATTACGCTGCTGCTGCGCAGGTAAGCAGCCAACATTATGACAGTTTTGTTGAGATACCAGGATGCGGTTTTAATGCATTTTGAGCCTTTTTTGTGCATTCTCACATAAGTCCCCTGTCATAGATTGGACACTTGTCCGGACCATTAATGTCCCACCTTGGATACCCGATCAACTGCGGGATTTCATCCTTTGCTTCCCGTGCACCAAATCATTGCAGACAGGGTAAGATTAGCTGTTCTCCCAAGACAGGACCCATCCAATAACACATTTGTGATCTAATTCATTAATCATTGATTATTTGGAAACCCACTCCACCAGCCAAAACCCTCACACTTCTCTATTTGTTTTGGCAGCACACACACACAATACTCAGATGGATGTCCCAGTCCACCAGTCATGATGAAGGCCCATTTAAGAGTGGCTCACACCACAGCCCCATAAGGCCGAAACACCTATGTGCAGACTTCTGACTTTAAGTCACATTGTTTAAGAATACACATTGTTTCATGATTGTGTAATAAAGCACACTGTATTGTTTATGTTCATTGTGATGAACCCTGCCTTGTGTTTACTTGACAGTAGGATATGTATTGTTTAGAGTATATGTATTTCTCCCAAAGCTAACTGTCTTGGTACCACATCTATTGTATCACTTACTGTTTTACACCTGTACCCAATGGGTGTTCTGTGCTGTGTCATAAACCAGACAGTAATGTCTTTATCATGACTAAAATTTGCTTCTGAATCAACTGAGATGTGCATTTTAATTTTGTAAATTGTCCTCACAGATCTGGTGGGGTGGTTTCCTTGACCCTGTTCACTTGTGTCTGATTGCAACCCACTAAATACTGCATGGCCATGCAGGCCCTATACTTCAACTATGGCTACTTAATATCTTCAAAAATGGTGTTTGCTTATAAGTGTGCGCTACGTCTAAATGTCTAAATTGCGTCTGATATTTTGATGGTGTGGGGACCTTCAGGATGTCCCCTCCCCCCAGGGCTAGTATAGTTCTTTCAATGGGGCTCGCCTAACCTTAAAGCACCCAGGCGGGTGGGATGGGTTCACTCCCTTCCAAATATACCCCCCTTTCGTTACTTCTACAGTAATTAACTCCCCCACACGCATGAGCTCATTCTACCTTCTCATCACCTCCTCATATGGTGGGCTTACCTTCTCAGGTATCCAGGCCCTACACACGGACCGTAGGCTTTCCCATGATCGCACATACTTCTCATTTGTGCATGTCATATAAATACATTCTACTGATGAGGTCCAAGCAGACCAAAAAACATGTCTGCGGGTTGCTGTTGGTACTCTTGTTCAGAGGAGAATTGCCTAGCATTTCAGTGCTGGACTGCCCCAGGGCAGGACAAAGACTGATATGTTTTGGATATTTCTCCTATGTGAAGGATAGTGAGCTAATAAATCTGGCTAAGGCTCTAGTAACCTGGACTAATGTCTGGCAGAGAGACTCCCAGGACCCCTCTAATTAATTTGCATAATTTAAGTAACTTTGGGTCTCACCCTAAGTTACTAGGGGAATCCAGACATGAACCCCTTGCTCACTATTCTTAGAGAGCCACAGCTGCACCCTACTGATGAGGTCCAACCAGACCGAAACACATGTCTGGGGTTGCTTCTTGGTACTCTTGTTCAGAGGAGAATTACCTAGCATTTCGGTGCTGGACTGACCCATGGCAGGACAAAGACTGAAATGTTTTGGATATTTCTCCTCTGTGAAAGATAGTGAGCTAAAGAATCTGGGTAAGGTTCTCGTAGCCAGGACTAATGTCTGGCAGAGGTACTCCCAGGACCCCTCTAGTTAATTTGCATAATTTAAGTAACTTTGGGTCTCACCCTAAGTTACTAGTGGAATCCAGACATGGACCCCTTACTCCCTATTCTTAGAGAGGCACAGATACACCCTACTAATGAGGTTCAAACAGACCGAAACACGTGTCTGGAGTTGCTTCTTGGTACTCTTGTTCAGAGGAGAATTGCCTAGCATTGCGGTGCTGGACTGACCCAGGGAAGGACAAAGATTGATACATTTTGGATATTTCTCCTCTGTGCAAGATAGTGAGCACAAGAATCGGGGTAAGGCTCTCGTAACCAGGACTAATGTCTGGCAGAGGTACTCCCAGGACCACTCTAGTTAATTTGCATAATTTAAGTAACTTTGGGTCTCACTCTAAGCTACTAGGGGAATCCAGACGTGGATACCTTGCTCACTATTCTTAGAGAGGCACAGCTCCACCCTACTGATGAGGTCCAACCAGACCGAAAACATGTGTCTGGGGTTGCTGTTAGGACTCTTGTTCAGAGAAGAATTGCCTAGCATTTCGGTGCTGAAGTTCATAAGTTTCTTCTCGGTGCACTTTCACTTGTTTTTCCATTGCTGCAATCCATGTCAACTTTGTAATATGCTCTGTCCAGATTTGTGCGCAGGTTGCTTCCAATCGAGCCAGGAGCTCCACTTCATATCCTAGGAGGCCATACGCCATGCAGCTGAGTGTGGTCTCTTACCATCTGTTGCTTAAATATTTAAGTCCTTGGATCACCAGATATGGTTGTTGCAAGCATTTAGTCTCTCTCAGATTATCTTTACAATGCAGGGGATCTGGTTCCACAAGCTCTAGTCGTACACTGTGTGCCTGGTAGGTGCCCTTGATCCTTCATAGCGCAAGATGAACCAGGGACTGTGCCTCTATGATTGGTACTTCCTGTGGTACTAATACCTTGTGTGCTCCCGACGCATGCGGTTATAGTGAACGTACATAGCAACTACCATTAGCTGATTCCCTCCCTACCACACTCTAGTCCATATACCAACTGTTGGTCATCTCGGGGTGTCACACATCTTCAGTAGGAACAGGGCCTGGCCCGTGGTAGGCATCATATTTTGCCCTTAGTGCTTGCCTATTCATTTTCATATGTGGTCCTATATGTTTGCTTGCAACACTTCTAATGCTAGTATCATCATTAACGGTCGCGTTATGATAAATATTCTTAAAAACAAATGGGAACACATATTCTAATATCACACTCCTACTCCTCATACTCATACGCGTAGATGTGATTGTTGGTCTACTATAACTGTGATTACGCACCTTACTATTGTTATACATATTTACAGTAATGTTGGTGGTGTTTCTGTGTACACCTCTTCCACCCCCTCTTTTAAATGATCTCCCAATATGAAGAATGCACACCAGTAAATCCCCAATATTAACATTAAAATGGTGAATAATCGTGCACTTAAATGCATGCCATACTTAAATGAATATGATCATCTAGGAACAATTTGATAGCTAACATGTTTTCTAACATATACAGATATATTTGATGCTGCTGGCTCCATTGTCTTCACATCTAAAAGAAAGGGGGGGAAAGAATGCACACAAAAAATAGGGTGGAAGAAAGGGAGAGAGAGAGAGAGAGAGAGAGAGAGAGAGAGATAGAGAAAGGAGAGAGAGAAAGGGAGAGAGAGAGGAAAAAAGAGTGAAAAGATAAAAAAAAGAGAGAAATGTACAGAGAGAAAGGCGGAGAGAGAGAGATTTTATAGAAATAAAGAGTGAAAAAGATTTGATAAAGTATTTATGTTCGAGCAGTTGTGTGTGTGCACAAATGGGACAGGGGTCGAGAGGGATTGTGCAATCCGGCCGTATATTTTTTGCTAATGGTGTAAATGAGCAGTGTCAGGTGCACTTAAGGCAATTGCATCATGTTTGGAGGTTCCCTGCAGATGTCAGAAAGGTGAATCCAGTAGCGAAGCCCCTTCACTTTTACAGTCAGGGGGGTTGAAAACACCAATTCAAACGGGCCATGAAATCTGTGGTTATTACATTTTCTAACCAAGCTCCTCATGTAAATAAGGTCTCCAGGAAACAGTGGTTGGGTGGTTGAGGAATCTGTTGCTGTCATGTCTGCAGTGTCCGGTGTGTCCTCTGGTCAGGGTGGCTCAATCTGTCGGAAGACACATTTAATTGCGTGTGTTAGGGTTGTCAAATACTCTTTAAATTGTTCACTCTAAACTGCTGCCGCTCTATGTGCATATGATGCTCTTCTAACAGGGGATATGAGTGTGCTCATGTGCCAACCAGTAACCACCTCATGGGGGAATAAATGGTGGTCCTTGCTGGGTTGTGTGTGTAAACTGAAGAGGGCCACTGGTAAGTAGTTGTCATGATTCCTGTCCCTCATGTCCCCAGCCCTCCAAGATGTCAGGCTGGAGCCAGGCCTCGATCACCTACATGGCCCTCAAGGGCCTCTCCATCCCTCCAAAGACCCACTTGGAGTCAGACTTGGTGCTTGTGGCACCAGACTCACTCACTCCCGTAGGATAACATTGGGAATTGGACTTGTAGTGCATTGATGGGGACAAGATGGATGCCCCAACATATTTCGGTTTCCAGAACTGCATGTACGGTTTAGTCTTTTGGGTGTGGTTCAGCCCAGAGACACATGGGATACCCAGAGACTATTTAAGCCACACCCAGGCTGAGAAACATGCTATGCGTTTACTGCACCTGCAGCGTGACACTCACCGTGTTTGGATCGGTCTCCAGTAGGCCTGCATCTTTCTTCTGCGCTCAGTTCCTGCAAGAACAAGAACACTGTTAGGAACAGCCTTACCTTGCAGCGCTTCTGCCCAGCATTCATCACTCCTTCTGTTCTGCGGGCATCTTCGCCTGTGTCATTCCCATCCCGGCACGCCGCTTCCTAAGGAAAAGGGAAAAGAACAGAAAAAAGGCATTAGTAAGCATTCTGCAAATCTTCGCTTATTTTTAAATACTGTATGAGCTTCAAATGCTTATCTGAATCCCAGCCGCTCTGGGGGAACTCTGTCTCCGGAACTTCTCGTCCATCTGCAAGAGGGAAAAGACACTCCAGGTTAGCGTGGAAACATCTAGAGGCGCTGCATACCGCGCTTACCCACCGCATTTGTTCTTCATAACCGGCATCCGGCTGAAAACATCGCGGCACCTAAAAGACACAGAAAAAGAACTCAGTTCAATGCAAATACGAAAGGGGTGCATCGCGCATCGCGCTCTCACTCACCTTCAGCGCTACTCATCTCAGCAGCACGCCACCATCCGTGGACGCCGGCCTTCATCTAAGGAAGGAAAGGAACGAAGTTAGAGAGCTGTTTAAAAGACTCATTATACTTACCTGTCGGACTCTTGCAAGTGAAGTAACTAGGCAGCAATGAGCCCACATCAATCAACGCGCCCCTGCACTAAAAGCAGGATGGAGAGCACACTATCCAAGAAAACAAGGTGAGCTGTGGATCAAAGGAAGGGTTGGAGCCCGGCGAAGAAGCGGTTCAAGCATACAGAGACAATAGGGAGTTAAACTCTGCCAATCCTGTGTTTCAGGTCCAGTCTCCAGTTGAATAGCCTCCAGGGAAGGGTTTGAGGTCATAAGAGGTCAGAACAGGCTGAGTGACGTCCCCGTGGATACCAGGTGAGCGTTGCAGTAGTGCACCCAGTTCTTCTTAAATGTGGTGCACAGCTTAGATAATTTGCTCTTGACAAGCACATTGCTCCTCTCCACAACGCTATTGGCCTGGGGTTGATAAATTGAAGGCATCCAGTGCTTAATCCCAACTAGTGCTGTGATCTCTTTAAAGAGCTCATCGAAAAAATGTGTGCCATTATCAGACCTTAACACATCACACACACTCCATTGGGGGAAGACCTCACGGACATGAAATTTGACTGCACATTAGGCATCCGGGTGTGCACAAAGTCCTGCTTCGACTCGCTGCGAACAAAGGGCAGACCACATAAATCAGATTCCGGGACCCATTGCATCTTTCCCCAATGTGCGTGTAATCTATGTGCAGCTCACGGAAAGGCCCAATATGGTGGGGCAGAGTGCCTCGAAAGTTTGGAAAGTCATGCCTCTGCCAAAACCTTGACACGTTGTACAGTGTATGATCATGTTAGTGAAGTTCTCCTGACTATTTGGCACAAACCAGTCCTCCTGTATGTCAGCTGCAATGTGTTGCTTTGAGCTGTGGGAGGGGTGGTGAAGTTGGTGGAAAGCTACTGTTAACAGCTCATGAGGCATTACTGCTTTACCATCGCTCTCCTGTCCCCACAATATATCAGTCAGGGATTGTTTGAACCCTCTCTTTACCAATAGTTCCTATTCTTCATTTGGCACTTTGATCTCTAAATCAACAAGCTGTGCAATGGGCATTGCTGTATATGTGGTGTTCTGTTGGTTATTTGGAGGCGTGGTCACAACTTACTGAGATGTGGGTACCGGGAGAAAAGCTGCCATTTTGGCTGCCATGTCCGTGGCATTGTTTCCAGGTGAAATTTCGGCTGTGTTATTAGTGTCACTTGATGACCGCCATTACAGAAGGATGGGACTATGCAGAGATCAATGTATCTAGCAGTGTGGCATGTTGGACTGTGGAACCATCCGCTCTACGGAAGCCCCTCCTTTTCCACTGTGACAGACCGGCATGCACTGTTGTAGTGACGTTAACCGAGATGATATAAACGGACACGTCACACCCCTGTGACTGCATAGCACTTCAATGAGTGCTATGAGGTCTGCTGCTTGGGCCGATTAATGCATTGGCAATCTTTTCATAATCAATGTCTTATATTCCTCTGCCTCAAGGCGCACCACTGCAGCGCCTGTATGCCTCTTGTCCGTCCCCCATCAATTGGTGCTCACCCATCAACAAAAAGAACCTCCCCCTCCTCCAATGAGTTGTCCCTTGCCTTGTGGATGTCATCTTCCTCCTATTCATAGGTCACACAGTCGCACATTGCTAAGTCCTCTTCAATACACATTTCTGTTAAAAAAAAAATTGTAGGGTTAGCTGTCTTGCATCGTATTATGTGGATGTTTGGGCTTGAGAGATTAATCTCATCTTCTGAAGCTTTCTGTGTGGTCAGGGTAGATTTTTATCTTTCTAAAATGGCGAATACTGAATGCTACACATGCAAAGTGACAGAGAACTCCATCACGATAGTGGAACTTTCCTCGCTAGCGAACACAGCTCCAGCAAGTGCTTACTCACACGCGAACTGTCCTTGCATCACTGAATCTAACATGCCACTGTGGTAGGCCAATGGCTTGTTGACTATTAGAATGTGAGAATATGTACATTTCTTGTCTGTAGTCTGTAGTGTCAAGCAATGGGCAGTAGATATCACTTCCTTTAAATCACTGAACTATTTTATCATGTGTGCTGTCCACTCGACTTTGTTATTACTTTTCTGTGCTTCCTTAAGGGCCTGCAGCAGTGGGCTGGTATATGTTGCATAGTCTAAAATGCATGCTTTACAATAGTTACATAACCCTCAGAATGCGTGTATGTCTTTCACTGTGTTGAACTGGGGTTGGCACACATAGATGCTGCTCGATCTGGTATAATCCTCTTGCCATTTGCTGATATTAACTGACCTAGATACAGTACTTCTTGCTGGCAATACTCTAGTTTTGCCTTGTCAACCTTTTCTCCCTGTATAGCCAGTAGTTGTAGAAATGTGATAAAGTCTATCCTGCAGTGCTGCTCTCTGTCACTACGTGCAAGCAAATCGTCCATGTACTGGATGATCGTACTGGATACTTGGATGTTTCCTAAGTCAGCGTGTGACATTTTGTTAAAAATACTTGGGCTCTCGCAGTACCCCTGAGGCAAACGAGTTAATGCGAAGTGCATTCCACCATGGGTAAATGCTGTAAAATACTGAGAATTGGGGTACAAAGGTATTGAAAATAAGGCATTTTTCAAATCCACCACTGACAAGTGGATCGCCTTCTTGGGGATGCTACATAAAATGGTGGCGGGGTTAGGGACTACAGAAAATTCTTTCTGTACAACATCGTTTAGGGGGTGTAAATCCTGGATCATCCTCCAATTGCCCCCCATTGATTTGTTCACAGGGTAGATAGCCCTGTTGCACAGGGATTTGGATGGCACTATTTTTACCATGATCAAGCTGGGCCTGGATCATGTATCTAATTCCCTCCTCTGCTTCTCTTTATAGTGGGTACTTTTTCACCCGGGGTAGCACTGCCCCTGTTTTTTGTGTTATGTGCACTGGGGTTACATCCTGTAAAATCCTGACTTCCACAATCGCTCAGGTACATACTTTAGGTCTTCCTCAATTTAGGGGGGTGGGGTGACAACAGCCCACAGCTGGCACTGCACTCTTCGATACTGCACCTTAAGGTTGCAGGGTATAAACATCTCTTGTATTATCTCTCCATTAGTGCCATTATTTTGAAACAATTCTGCATCTGGCACCTCCTTCAGAGGTATAGTGGGGACAATGCAAAATAATGTAGCCCACTTGCACCCATCCCGGTCTGCCCCTAGTATGGCCACTCTCTTCGCTGATACCAAAAACCCTTGCAGGTCTAGGGACAATATTGTGCCCACCGCCAACTCCGGGGACTCCACAGGGTAAAAGATAAAGTCTGTCGGCACTTTCCAACAGCTCTTGGCAATTTGTGGTATCGCCTCTACAAGCACTGTTATTTCCCTGGCCCTCTGCCTCCCCTGCCATTTCATGTATTATCACCAATGCTCCGACTGCGGACATTCCTGGCGTGGCACAGACAATTCCTTGATCTGTGAATGAGATGGCCATGTTCAACTTGCTGAGCAGGTCCCTGCCCAATAGGTTAACAGAGGAACCTGCAGAATACTATAAGGGAGCATGCACCAACCTCCCTCCCACCTTTACATTCAGCTCTTTATTGTATCGAACCATAGAAATAGCCCCAGAGAAGACTTGCGTGTAAAGAGTTTTGCCCGATAGTGGGAGGTCCCCTTCACTGATGCATGGTTTTGTTGCACCTGAATTGACCATACAAATAAATTGCTTGTTTCCTATCTCTGGCCCACCAAGGGTTCCTCTTCAGGGTTGGGGGTCATTGATAGCACTGGACATGCAAGAGTTCTCTGTGGGCTATCCTAATCAGGATGTGTGTTTGTCTCGGGAAATGAAAACGGGACTCCCCCACCACGGCTGCGCCTAGAAAGGGGGCGACTGTATCATTTGGTGCTCCATTGAATGGGGTTGTGCCATTCCCCTGTTGGTGTGTTGGGGTGCATGCTGTTGTAGTGTCTGGTGCTGTTGCGCAGGTGGGCCAGGCATCTGCGGGTGCAGCTGTGTGTAAGCCAGGTGTATCTCATAGAATATAGAAGTCTTTCTGGGTGCCGGCCCTTGGGGGGGTTCCTGGGGTGATGGGTCATAGTTATACCCCATCCCTGGCCTCCTCCTACATTGTCTTGAAAAATGCCCCAACTACCCACAGTTCCAACATTGTGAATCCCCCCCTCAGGGACCCATTCCTCCAAAACCCCTTCCCCTTGCCCCTCGGGACCAATCTCATCCTCGCTGCTGCCCTCCTTGTTGTCACTGTGGTCCAAGGTATTGTGGACCCCTGCCCACTGTCCTTGCCCTCCCTCTGACCAAACCACAGCTATTCTAGTATTTGCAAACTCTTGGGTGTTTCCTGCCACCTCCGTCTGTACTGTGTTGACGCCTCTACAGCAATTTTAGCTAATTTGTTTTATACTAGTTTTGCTTCCTCTTCTTGTTGCCACAGGGCTGCGCTCTTGATTCTTCTTACAATGACATATTCTTATGCTCTGTATTTCAGCACACCTCTTCACTCAATCCCCACTATTTTGTCTAGTGCTTTTTTGTGCCAATTTGGGCAGGACCTTTTTAACAATAACGTATAGAGAGGGTATTGACTGATCCCACGAGTCACCCATTTCGGCTGTCCACATCTCCTGAAGCTTAGGAATAAACTGAGAGGGGTCCTCGTCATTGTCCATAGTACATTGCATTATCAATTGTAGATCAGGTGTATCCAGGGAACACTTTCTGCAGCGCATCCCATATCTGTGCCCTATCATGTGCGTCGTTCTCAAATTCACTCCCAGGTATCATGCTTTTACCCACACACCCCCAGCCTGGTCTTCAATAATTGCTACCAATAAACTTGTCATGTCGAAGACTGCCAGGGGTACCATAGCTGTTTTGCTTTTCGAATTCATAAATCCACTTACCTGCACCTGCAGTGAGGGGCGGGAGCTCCTTTATCAGATTATTTGTATCCATCTGCGCCCATGGCACATACTGAGACCTGCCAGGCCCATTATGTATAAGGGGCATCTGCATCTTTGCCCTAACCCTGCCAATCCTTTCTCCACTTCATTTTTTCATTGCTATTGCCATCCGGCCAAACTTGCTCCTCAACCTACCATCCCACAAACTCTCCACCCAGGGATTGTGTTCAACGCTTGTTCTGCCTCCTCTTCATCATCATCCTTGAACTCATCAGTTGTACTCCACCCGTCTTCCTCTCTGTCCCTGCTAGATCTCAAATTCTCATATCCTAAGCCTCCTGCCCGCTCGACCCTTCTCCTTCTTTCTCTATCTGCATGTTCTTTATGGCTGTGTTATCTATTCTGGAGAAAAAGTCTCTTGTTTTCCACCCATTTGGCCCCTGCTCTGATGGCTTCACAGTCTTTACTTCGCTCTTTGCTGCCCGCAATTGTTTGTGCCAATGCCATTGCTGCTTCTATGTCTCTTTTATTGATATCAGCATGTGCAGGGACATCCGGAAGGGATGTATGGGGGTGGTGGGGCTATCACCATGGTGGACACATAAATTGGGTTAGTGTAACCTATGGCGGGACATGTTTTCAATTGATATATCCACCTGTGTTCCGCTGGTGCCCTGCTCTCCTTTTGCGATCCTCCTCCCTCACAATTTTCATTATCTTCGAACATTTTCCAAAGTTCTAATATTTCTTTTCTCTTTTGCAACTATTTTCCCTTATATTTGTCTGTCAAAAATATGGGCATGTGTTCCAGGATCCCCTTATTATGGGAACCCTGCTTTGGCCATTAGCGGGGCATTCCACTCCCCTTGTCTCCACCACCTATTGCTTGTGGTACTTCTCGATCCTGTCACAATATAGTGGCAGGGCCTTATACATATATTTTATGGGTGTTTCTCCTCCCATTATAATGGTCCATGCACCCTGTTGCCCTTAGAGCTTTGCTAGCACGCTGCACACGCTGCAGCTGCCTATCAAAAAAGTCAGTCCTTCATCCCCTCTCTCCAGTCAAAACATCAACAATACCCTTGTCAAATAAAAATCAACAATACCTTCCCCCCTTTTTTCCCACACCCCCACTCCCATACTCCAAACACACACACTCAAAAGACACCAATACTTGCACAACACCCCTCCTCAGGCATCCACCTTACACAATAAAAACACGAAAAAAAACAAGTTAAAATAACAAGCTTAAATAAGAACAGCTAATATTCCTGAGCTCATTAATTATGCAGGGCTCCTACTTGTTTCCTCTTTTCCTCCATTACACAATATAAGTGGTAACACCTTCTTCCCTCACTCGGGAAGGGTCCCTATCATTTCATTTATCTTTCCCTAATATTCTCATGTAAAAATGTTATAATAATAAAAACAACTCAAACCACAGCCACACCGCACCAACAACCTCACTTTCCATGTTTTCACAACCTTCACACTTTGCCATAGACCCTTCACCTACTTGTTAGCTCTTGCAAGAGTATACTGAAATGCGCATGTTCACTCGAACTTCTCCATCACTGGGTTTCACCACCGGCTGGCACTCTAACCAGAGCCATGCCCAGCTCAAAGGAGCAGACAGGAATTCTGCAAAGACGGCTCCTATAGGCCACTCGATATTACGTGTTTTCTGGGGACTGGTCACTTAGGTGGCCGCGGCCTCTCTGGGGGAAGCAGCCTGGAAGCCAAAGCAAGGACAGGTATGCTAGGATCACATTGAGGTCACCAAATGAAGGCACGCCCCAAACACTCACACCAGAAAAAAATAAAACCTGCTAGGAAAAAAGGCCCAAGATGCTCTTGCAAGTGAAACAAGTATTTATTTCTACAAAAATAGGTGCATCAGCAAAGAACTCTGCTGCCAGGGAACGTTCTGCCAACAAGTGTACAAGCAGAATCTTATAAGGAGACACAGCATCATAGGTGACAACATTGTATACAGTAGAAGCCCATGTGGCTGGTTGGTGCAACACTTTACATGGTTGCCTGCTCCATAGGGGATGCCAGGTCATTGGTCCCAGTCCAGTCCGTCCGTCTTCCATCACGTGGGTTCTGCTGAGCTCATCATCTCCAGGGAAGCAAGACCAAAGAAGCAATTAGCTACATTTGTGAACAGTGCTACTCTATCATTATACAGTTAATGATGATGATAATGATGTGTTATTTATATAGTGCCTTAATCCAAAGCGCTTTACAGAGCACATATTTGCATACAATATCACCCAACCGAAATTGGTACTCATTTATCAACCTCTGAAGGATGAAAGGCTGAGTTGGCCTTGCCGGGATTCGATCCTGCGACCTGCAGATCACACTCAGATCGCAGCAGCGAGCGCTCAACCCGCTGAGCTATCTTACCAGCACCTGGCAGGCACAAAGACTGGCACAGGGGGAGTCTCGAGGTCACACTATCCCACGCATATTTCACTCATCCTGATCGCATCTCTCAGCTTCCAAGGCTTTCACCCTCTATTTTGAACTATAATTGGTCCCTCCCTGTACCTCACAATACAAACCATGTCATTATGAAATAAAGGTGTGATGACCATACTCTTGGATCTTTTATGGTTGATTGGTTTATGGTCAATGGTCTGGGTTCAACTTGTATCCTGGAATTCGGGTCTCTTGGGAGTAGGGCAGTCATAGGGGCTATAACTCGTAGCTGGCAGGGTGGGGGTTATGGCCTGCTCTGGCCTGTTTGTAATAACATGTACACCAAGGCGCCCAGTACTGTCTTGTGGCCTTGCAAGGCACATTATTTCTAGAAAAAACATTTTGGCAACATTTCTAGAACAAAGAAGGGTTTCTGTTCAAGTTGGCGGCGTGGGCATCTCTCATCAGCACTTGGGCCTATTCACATTTGCCCCTTCAGGCTCATGGCCTGTGTCTAACACACTAAATATGGCATGGGCGTGCAAGCCCTACTCTTCGAATATGGATACTTAATATTTTCAAAAATGGCGTTTGCTTATATGCGCCTACTATGTCTAAATTGCGTATGATATTATGATGGTGCGGGAACCTTTAGGACTCCCCCCTGCCCCAAAGTCTATTATAGTTCTTTCAATGGGGTTCACCTCACCTTAAAGCGCCTAGGTGGGTGGGATGGGTTTACTCCCTTCCCAACACCTGAAGGTAGGGAGCGCAGCAGTACATTATTTGACAAGTGAAATAACTTTAGACGTATTGAGATGTCCGACTAGAATTGTCATGTCACACCTTCCCTTCTTAATATGTACATATATTTGTCCTTTTACTTGTAGACACAGAAACACATTTGGTTGTATCTGAGATTTGGTTATGTCCTGATGAAGGCCGCAATTGATAGGAGCATCATTTAATGTTCTAGAGATGGCCAAAACACACTGCAAGGACTTTTCAAGAAGTAACAATGACACTGCAAAAAAAGGGAAGGTCATAACAAAAGAAGGACTAGCAAAATTTGAATGTTCCCTGAATGAGGCAGTGGCATGTTTATATGACAACATATATGTTGGATCTATGTTTTGTTTGGCTCTTATGTTGAAATCAAAGGTTTTTTTGTGTCTGAAAATCTGAATAGACTTAGATTGGTGTTACAGAAATATGTTGAAATGTCTTGTCTGTAAAAGATGTAAATAACATTTTTTTTTAACTTTTTGATACATGCATACAAATTATGTATTTTGGAAAACATAAAGGTATGGGGGACAGAGCATAGGCTTAGTCTTTATGCGGATGACATCCTCCTTCATCTCTCAAATGTGTCCACATCAGTCTGGGGGTGTTTCGGTTCTTAAATGACTATGGGCGGGTATCAGGGTTCAGGGTAAATATGGGTCAATCCGTCCTCTTTCCTCTAGGCCGGGAGACACCAGATAGGGGTGAAGATTGGAGTGACTTTGGTATCCCGATGGAGCGGCATAGCATAAAGTACCTGGGAATACGGATTACATATACTGATCTGAACTTGATCAACTTCCCTCCATTGTGGGTATGCTTTTTGAGGATTTGGAGACGCGATCTAGGCTCACTATGTCGTGGATGGGCAGATTGAATGCTGTCAAAACGATGTACATGCCCAAAGTGCTATATCTCTACCAGGCCCTACCCATTGCGATGCAAGAAGAACACTTTACTGAGATGAAGCACCGGCTCGTAAAATGTATATGGCAGGGGCAGAAGCATAGGGTGTCTTACAGGGTGTTAATTCAACCAAAGAAGAAGGGTGGAGGCTTACCGGACATGCACCTGTATCATAGGGCCACACAATTCAGGGCTTTGGTCCTGCACTTGTGAGTGGATTCGCAGAAACAGTGGGTGCCGGTAGAGAACCTTTTGTTCAGGCCGGTCACAATGGGGGAATGGCAATGGGCGCAGTAGAATGCGATCCCGAGAGCAGTGTATGGGCATCATGTCCTGGGCCCGCTGTGGGCACTGTGGAGAATGAAAAGCCATATATGGGCACCCTCCATCCGCAACAATATTCCAGATCTTGCCCAGTTTCAAGATTGGTTTGAGGCGGGGCTAGAAAGAGTGGGGCAAGTGGTGAAAGTGGATGGGTTTTTTGGGCCTGCCTAAGCTGGAGGAGGGCTTGGGTATTGGGGCATTATCTTTGTTTTAATACCTCCAACTCAAGTGTGCACAGATATCACCAGAATTCAAGGAGGCATTGCAGAGGGAGTTAACAGCCACTGAGTTGATATTGAGCATGGACACATCTACAAAGGACTTGATCTCCAAGTTCTACCATGCCCTGCCCAGGGAGGTGATATAGAAATGCATTAGAGGAGGTGGGCAAATGGAATGGGGGTTTCCATGAGCGCAGAGCAGTGTACAATGTTCTGTAAGAATGCACATAGAACATCAATTACATGCCAATATAAAATGCACAGCGTTAAGTTATTATATCAATGGAAATGGGACCCAGTGATGTTGTCTAAGATGTATGTAGTGGTGGACCCCAGATGTTGGAGAGGATGTGGCCAAAGGGCAACTACTGGCATATGTGGTGTGGTTGTGGGTGCAGGGTTTTTGGAAGGAGGTCCTGGGGTGGTTAAAGTCCTTGGTTGGCATAGAGAGACACCTTAACCCTTGGTTTGTGCTGTTTGGAGTCGAAGGGCATGAGGGGTTGTCGAGGTGACTCCCAGATATCATCCACCTCCTCCTACTTGCGGCATGTGCTTGCCTGGCCGGGGGTTGGAAGAGGGCTCTGCTTCCTAGTGATAGTCCATGGGCTTTGAATGCTTGGGACATCTATGAGATGGAGTTGCTGACCAGGCGGCTGCATGATCAGAAACCCACCCGAGAACTGGAGTGGGCAGCCTTCCTCAGTCAATATGGCCCTGAGGATGTTCCCCCTATTACTGTAGGATGAATACGAAGGAGGTGTAAGAGGGGGGGGGGAAATGAAAATGGTATGTGCTAGAAATGTATGGAAGGGCTAAGGGACACCCTTGGACTGGACTCCTGCTCGATTAGAGAAGCACGTTTCCCCAATGCCTCGGGAAAGGATACACTGTTGTGCCATAAAATGTATAGACTTTTTGACTCCATTACACCAGGTTACCCTGGGGGAGGGGCAAGGGGGCTATGTTAAGATGGGGGGTTGTTTAATGGTGTTTGTTGGGGAAAAGTGAAGTACAAACAGGCAGGTTATCGGAAAAATATATGATCCAGTGATGTGTATTTTTTTATTTTTTTAATTAATTTGATTTAGCTGATAAATCAACTTTACACATTTTCTTCTTGTCACACTTAAAGATTTAAAAAATACATACATTCACTTATCCTTTGACATTATTACATCTAAACATGTTATATGATTATAAAACAGCACATTCTTCTATCTCTTAATAATTTATCAATTTGTTAAAAGTAAAACTGGAAATCCAAAATTTATATCACATTCAATGCACACAAATAGTTTAAAACAGCAATTCGTATTGATACTTTCTGACCTGAAATCAGATTGTCCCATAACTCTTCTTTCGTCACTGTGCATCTGTTCTCAAATAGTTTCTTAAAATGTAAAGTGCAATTTTCTATAAGCATTTCACAATCAATAAACAGATGCTTCAATGTTTCCTTAGTTTGCGCAACTTACAGAAGCAACAAATATTCTTGCTGTCCTGAATGACTTTACATTGAGTTTGGATATCCTTAGTAGGCCAAAGATTAAATCTAAATCTCATAAAATCATTTCGATGTTTGATTGAAGGTGACTTTTGCAAATAATTTTTGACCGTACCATATTTTTTTAATATGAAATGGATTGCAGTTGTAGATTTTATACTTCAGGCATTTCTCTCTGGTAGAGATCCAGTCTCTTTCAAACAATTTAGTCTTTACTCAACATGGATTTTCAATCAGGAGTTGTATAGTGACTTCTATTTCATATAGGGTCTGAATGAACAAATTCCTCCATTTACAGACAAAATGATGTTGAGAACCAAACATGCAATTGGCTATGATACTCAGTAACATTTCTGATTCTGTGGCTAATAAACATTTTTTTAAAAGTGAAATAAGTTACCATTTATATCTGGCATATAACGATATGAGGCCACATTCATGCCAAACCCACACCACAGGTACACAATTTGGTAACTTCAGAATATATCGCCAGTATCGTCCTTCAAATATCAGGAATATATGTTCGCTAAAAAGCAGCTTAGTTTCTGCACCACACAATAATATGGGAGTCACTTTTTGAAGGCAGAAAGCAACAATTGAATCTAAGGTAAATTTCTCATATTTTTTCATGATAATGGTTGATTGGGATATTGATGTCTGCAATTTTCTATCTAAATTGATTTCATACTCTTTGCTGCATTCATTACTGCCAATCACTACCCCCAAGTATGTGTATTGATATACTTTCTCTAGGTTGACATTGTTCAATGTCCATATTTGTGTACATTTATTCCTAACATTCTCATTGCATATCATTGTCTTTGTCTAAGCCAAATTAATTGTAAAAAAATGTCGCTCGACATAGGTCGACAATGCATTTAATAACCGCTGGAGCCCCTGAGATGTTTTAGACATAAGGATCAGATCGTCTGCATGAAAAAGGGCAGGGATCTGATGGCCATTAATTTTGGGTGCATCAGGTTCTCAAAGTCATCAGACATATCAAAAATGAAAAAATTAAAAAGGGCTGAGGCGAGAATGCAGCCCTGCCTTAGCCCACGAAACGTAGGTATTTCTCTGTTAGCTCACCCTGCAAGGATATGCAAATTCTGAGACCATCAGTTCACATAAATGTGCAGGGCACTCTGCTTTTCTCAACTTCTTAAATAGTATCTGTCGTGATACAGAGTCGAATACTGACTGAAAGTCGACAAAGGCCCTGTACAGTTGTTGAACAGACGAAAAATGGGCTTGTTGTATTGCATTAATAGTAAACAGATTGATCGAGGTTCCCAACCCTTGAACAAATCCTGTGTGGTACCGATTCCGTTGTTGATAGTGAGATGTCCATTCATTAAACTGATTCAAAATTATTCTTGAAAAAATCTTGCCTGGCGCATCAAGAAGGGCGATAGGTCTATAATTTTTGGGACTTGACCAATCGCCCTTCTTGAATATAAGTACTATAATTGAATTTCTTCATGACTGGGGGATGGTTCTAGATTTAAGAACTATAATAAATATTTTATACAATATTCTTGCCCATGCCTCTGGATTGTCTTTAAGCATTCGATTACTGAGCCCGTCCGGGTCGGGTCTTCAAGAATTGCTAGATTTGTTAATGAAGTTTAAGATGTCATTTTCATAAACTTTCAGCCTAAAGTGCTGACTGTGACATGAGCAATTAGAGGTTGTGTTATCTTTGGGACTCACACATAATTCCTTATAGTGTTGAACCCACCTTTCATTGGTTACTCCATTTATTTGACCTGATAACTGGATATTAGAGGTAGCCAAGTTGAGGTACTTCCAAGTTTGTGCAGAATTTTTACCACACGTTGCTCTTAGCATGGCCTCACCATCTTGTTGTTACAAATGTGTTCTTTTTGCCCGTCGCCAGTTATTATATTGCCATTTTAATGATTTTAACAGACTGGCTCTTAATTGTCTAGGCTGCTGCAATACCAACAGTCTCTGCCGTCTCAAATCTCTTCTTCGATCTCAGGTAACTACATCAAAGGCGTGAGTTTTCTTACAATAAGTACCTGTTTGTGTTGTAACCTGGATCTTAAACATTTGAATGCATTTGAATGCATTTACATAGTTGTTAAGTTCTCATTCAACTGGTAAAGTGAATCATTAACTTACAGAGCATCCTGATATTGTTTGCACTTTCTCAGATCATTTTCACCCTGTAAGATCCATCGAAATGACAGTAGATTATGATCACTACTATGCTTATCACAAACCTGGAATACTTCAATTTGATCAAAGGTTCTTGAATCCACATATACATAGTCTATCATGGATTTACTACCCCCGCGCGCCCATATGTGGGCAGCTGGCACATCTCCTCCAATTGGCCCTTCAACATATACATCTGGTGTGCTTCCATGAGCGATATCCACCTGATCAGTGCTGCTGGATGTGTTCCTTTGCTAACATTTAGGCATTGCAAATTAATATCACCAGCTATGATGATATTCGTAATACTTGGGGTTGTTTGTAGAGTTGTCAATAACTCTTCCAAATCACCAAATAATTTGTTATCAGATATAGCCATGGAATTTCTGTATATATTTATTATTGCAATGGCTCCACCATGTCCCACAATCTCGGCTAATTGTATGTGATTGCTGGGGGATGCCCAGGATTGCAATTTCAAACTTCTCCCATTCTTTATAGTTATCATGAGGCCTAATGTTGGTCAGCCTTTCTGTTTTTTAAGGGCCAGTATAAGGTCAATGTCATGATTATTCCAGAGAGGGAGCGCTACCGACCAAGTTTCCTACATCGTAAAAGTGAATTAGTTCTGCGCTTTCACTGATCAAGTGAGTATGCCCCCGGGTGTTCCAACATGCACGATTTATCTCTCTGCTTGCATCACTTGTAAGCAAGTTTCACTTTGGATATTTACTTCATCAATCAACTGTGCATCTAGGGTCGCTCAGTTGGGTGTAATTGCCTGATTGAAAAGCATCCCGTTCTTTATATTGGGTATATTTTTATTATCCCCTGCAGGATTTAATGTTGTTGGGTCTAGTGCAATGAGAAATCCTATTGCAAACAGACCCATTTTTTCCAATAAATGGTCTTCCTTACCACTCCTGAGGGTAAGCAGAGCCTCACTATAGATAGATCTTGACTGTCTACGAATTCCACCTGTTCAATATCGAATGACGATATATCTTCTAACTTTTGTATGTCATAAAAGATGTTTATTATGCTGGCACAACATAAGTCATAGGTGACAAAAGGGACAGGATGGCATTTCATAATCACTCAATGACATTGATTAAGGTGATTTGTATTGCCACAATTGTCCATCTTAAATTCTTTATCAGGTGTGAATCTAGGAGGCAATACTTGACTATTCGGCACTATACAATCATGGACATCACCAGCTTGTTGACTGTCATCTGTAGGCGCTGTCTCATTCATTTAATTTAGGGCATTGATTGCAGCTATATTTTGGGTTTTAGCTTATAAATACTCTTCAATTTATTTGCAAATTTCGACTTTCAACTGTGGTAGCCAGCTGTCTTTTAATGTTGAAGTCAGCATTTCATTGCCCAAGTTCTTTAAATTGGGCATTATTTGTTTGGTCGGAGCAGTTTGAACAGTTGTCGTTGATTTTTGTTTAGACTGTTCATCTTCAATCAAGATGACTAGTTCATCTAACGGAGGATGAGAGATTATTGTTTTAGCATAGTCATCTGGTCTTTCCTTATTCAAACTCATCCTAGATATATTTTTCGCCACTATCGCCATGCTGGCTTTTTTACTCTGTGTTTTAGGAATCTGGATCCTCCGGACAAATTGTTTTACTTTTGAAGTGGTCTTTACTTTGGCATGTCTTGCAGTCCTACCATTTTATTATCTTTGATCTGTTAGGTGTAAATTGAATGAGGGCAAAAGATTTTTTAGGAGCACTTAACTGTTTCATTCCAGTAATCTGCATGATGCTCAGTTGGCATATCTCTTCGGGAAGATCCACTCAAGCATCACTAGGTTCCAGCTCTTCTGATATAATATAGGGAATCGCGGGAAGGGCAACGACTGGCATTTTCCAATTCACCGTTACTGGGAGTGCCACAGGATTCAAGTTAAGCTCAGTCCCAGCAATTACTCTAGAGGACCGGTTGTCTATCATCTTTTCATCTATTTCTCTTTTTTGCAACTTCCTCATCCCACTCACAAGTTGTTCAATTTGAATTGCTGTTTTGTTGATTTTATCATCCATTACTTCAAATAATTTAACCAACGATTGTATTGTAAAATGCATAGCCATAAGCGTAATCTCAATCAAGGAAGGCTGTGTTAAGACCTCTTTACTCATATGGTCTGCCACTTCTGCTACTTTGTTACGTTCTTTATTCCACAAGGTGTCGGTAATATAAAAGAGGACACCAGTGAGTCACATTTAGTTGTCTCAAACATATCCAGCGTTTGTGAAAGAGAATTCACTTCACGATTGCTATGACGGCTACTAATTACTGACTTATTAATAGTCAATGTTTTGTCATGCTCTAGTACCAGAGCATCATTTTGTGTGCTCACATGTATCACACAGTGATCAGGGACGTCTATCATTGGGGGCTCGTTTGACAGGAATACATCTTGCATAAGGGTTTCAGTGGTTGGATTAGTGTTAGATTTATTTATAATCAGCACTAGTGTGGTTTCATTTCTAGCCAGTGTATTCACACTATCAATTGCTGTTATAAGTACCGAATCAGTGATAGTATCTAATATTATCGGTGTGGGAGCGTTTTCATTTGTTTGTGTAGACCAAAATTCAGGGAATTCTATAGCAGTCGGTGTCGGTGTACTGAAAAAAACAGATTCTGACAGTGTAGAATTTATAGCGTTGCATACCGTGCAAAACTCACGGATGTCAACATTAGATGGTTTTGATTTTAGCATGTCAAATGCTTGCTTATTCTTTTTTGCTGACACTTTTGCCGCCGTGACTTTCGGCGAGATCCCCTTCGGTAAAGAGGAGGCTCTCGTGACAATAGTTCTTGCTGACATGCTCAGTGCAGTTCAAGAATAGTAATAATAATACTGTATGTATTGACTACTAACACCCTTCACTGTGAATTTTACACTAGACACACTCTAAAGTAGCAATTTAAGAAGAAATGCACCACTCGCTGCTCGAGCCGCAGCGAAACAGCAAAGCAACCTACCTCAAGACTTCCTCACGACTTCATGAAGGCGCACACACAATGTGCATGTTCATGATAGTTATAGGATTTGAGGTAGGTAGCCTGCGTGTCAGTGGGGGGCAACTTTCAGCAGGGAAAGAAAGATCAATCCACCCAAAAACAATGCCAAAGCAGGCAGTAGCACAAGGACAAACAAGGTCAATCTATTCCCAAAACAGTGCCAAAGTTCCCTGCAGCAAAGCAGCCTACCTCAAGACTTCCTCACGACTTCATGAATGTGTGTGCGCAATGCACGTGTTCGCGATAGTCCTATGAAATGAGGTAGGCTGTCTGCGTGTCAGCGGGCGGCAATTCTCAGCAGGGAAAGTAAGGTCAATCCACCCAAAAACAACGCCAAAGCGCGCCAGTAGCACCAGGAAAAACAAGGTCAATCCACTCCCAAAACAACGCACAAGCGCAGCAGTAGTTCCAGCAGTAGTTCAATGTGGTCAGAAACGTCCTCCCAAGACTTACCCACGACTTCACAATGCGTATTTATGTTCTGTAACAACTGACAATAAAAAAAGGAATTAAAAAAAATGAAGAACTTTGTCCATCATTTCTTTCTGAGTTAAGTTCACACCACAATTTATCAACATCGTCAATTGCTGCCTTCTGTTAAAACATTCCTAACATTCAAAAAAGCACCTGGTAGTTCTGTAGGGAGCACATCGCCCACACATGAATCCACATAAACCGGTGACAGATTTCAGTTTGCAGGGGAACTTAGCCATTTAACGTTCAATTACTATTCAAAATAACCTTATGATCCATTTATATTTTTATTTCTGCTTTTCCTATTCATATTGACTTTTTTCCAGGACATCTGCTGAAAATCGTCAACAGGTGATGTAGCAGATGAAGGGGGGCAAACAGGGAGATGCAGGGCACCTCGGCGTGTCAATCCTCACATCATTAATTCATTTTCATAGTAATGTACCGTGTACATTAGTAGGAGCAGCAGTTTGGACTGATTATATAAACACACACTTTAATTAGTTCAGTTAATTGGTTTTACCCACCATAGAGGCAAGCTGAACCATCTGACTATTTCTCTTCTCATGCCTACTTGGGACATGGAAGCGAATATTGTCAACCTCTGACAGGAGGGGGTGGCGGGAATACAATACATAAAAGAGTACAGCAAGCAGTCCAAATGTCCAGTTGTCTTTCCCAACTCATGTGTGTTCTGTAGATTACTTATTTGTGAAAAAGCAAACTTTTATAAACAAAGATTCATAAGCGGAGTAGTCTCATGGGTGGAGAGGTATTAATTGCATATTGATGATAAAGACATAATCTACACTTCCCTGCGGCATGCTTATAGACGACTTCATTTAAGTTCTGTGAAACGCCTGACTGCTCTCATCTCTCGTACAGGCAAATGGTAGCTAGACTTTAAAATGCGACATCAAAAGTAATACAAAGTTTTAACCAATGTTAGGGTTACTTCTGTCTTTCAGAGTAGTACTATGTCTGGTTTGTAAAAATATAACCATACATGAGACACGTATAGAGAATGTTATTAGTTGTAATAACTTCACACTGGGGCCCAATCACAATTAAACAATAATGCAGCATTCAGCAGGACATACTGAGCAATAATGGCCTGCCCCTGAAGAAATAGGTACAAGCAAGGAAAGGGTATTTAATGTGGGCAGCAGGTCGTTGCACCTGATATGTCTCGCTGAGCACTGCAATGTGGCTATTAGCAGCTCAGGTCACACGTCCTGGCATCTAACGATCGCATTATTGGACTGCAGAAAACCAGATCACACCAAGCACAAGACCTGTGTTTTCCCCCCAAAAATAAACATTTAAGACTTCCCAATTGCTTGGGACTCGAGTACTGAGGATCCGACCAAATTATGAATATATGAGTTACTAGAATCATCCCCATTTTTTTTGGGGGGGGGGTTAAGAATTCTTACCAATTATTGAGGAGTATTGGTGAGCCATGAAGAAGTTACTTCCCGTTTGCTTTTGTTTCCTGAGAATATGTCCTTTGCATTAGTCGCCAAAGCACGTGTGCAGAAGGACCAGTGCAGCGAATTCAGAAGGAGAGGCAGAATACAGGCTCAGAAATGGGAAGCACCCAGGTTTATAAGAGGGGACAGTGAGCAGTCCTAGAGAGGTGTTCACATGGGATGAAAAGGGGGCAGTAGATAGGCTCAGAAATCTCCCTTACATGGTTTGTCATCAAATACAGACCTACCTCATGCAATTTTGTCCATGTTATGGGCTTGTCACATGTACAATGCTAACCCCAACTTTCTGAAAATGAAAACATCGGCTTATCTCCTTTGGATCAGAACACAGATCTGATTGTATTATAACAGTGTCCTATTTTGACTACACAAACTATGCCCTGTAATCAACATCAACACAGAAACTCATGCGAATCGACTGGAGGTCTGGATGGAGAATATGACTACTTTATGGATGTCCTTTGAACTGATGAGAGTATCATCATCCTAAAATGATTTAGCAGGATGGCCTTAAGGAGGAAAAGACACAGCTTTTATAATTTCCCAGTCGTATGTTGGATATTTGGAGAATACAAGTTGAAATAAGGCGTCAGCCCCTGATTTAACACCTGGTATTATCACATACCTACAACCTGTTTCTGGGATTAAGAATAGGCTGTATTTGGAGTGAAAGGTTCTATTTTATTTACATGAATAAATCGAAACTAAAGGTGCTCCTCAAACTTTATGTCGGGGTAATCATCAACAATTGTATGCAATGAATTTGGTGCAGTTGACACTTAGTGTATGCATATACATTAACTACAAATAATGATATACATCACAACCTACAGATTTGGGTTTAGAGAACCTGTGCTTTAATTTTAGAGTATACATAATATTGGTTTGCTTGCACAATTTAGGAGCATCATTTTATCATGTTCTGTAAGCATAATACATATCCCTCCACTTCACTTTGCAGAGTGGTCCTATCTAGTGCAGAGTCCTTCCCCTTCTGTACAATGTCAGAGGTATTAGAATGATCATTCCAAATTGCATAATTTTCTGTGAAATGGAGGGGACCCAGAAAAGTTCACTTTCACCCCACTAGAATGATGTGGTTTTCTCATAATTTCTTAATGTAATGGCTGTGGCCTTCACAGGACATAATTTATTAACTATGATTAGCAGATCATCTACATAGGACAAATGTCCATGTATTACACAATGCATGAATATGCTAAACACAGTTCACTGTTAAGATACCCAAACTTGCTTATGGACCATTCGTGATGCTGCCCCCAACCGTAAATGAAAGTTTATGTTAGTTTTGGCTGAGTACCGAGAAAGTGCAATATCCATTAGTCAAATTGAACAAAGAACATAGTAAGAACCCTGGATCTGTGCAAGTCACTCATCTACATAAGGGAGTGGCCACCTTGACATGTTTACCCCCTTGTTTAGTTCCCTCAGAGCCACACAGAGTCTCAATTGCACATTGTGTTTCAATATTCCTAGTAATGGGTTATTAAACATATTGTAAATTGGACTACTAATCCCACAGGATTCAATCCTTTTGATAATCTCTGTTAGTGAATCCACGGTTGCTAGAGGCATCTGTTATCACTTCATAAATGCTGGCACCATATTATAGTCCATAGGTATTGTTGTGTAATCAAAGGATACATGCAAGCAATCATATGAATTTACAAATAACATTTTCTGCAAATCTAGGGACAGCTGTCTCTGTTTTTGTCCCTGTTCTTCTGTTTCACAGGCATCAGCCATAGTGATCTGTTCTTTGACCAACTGACAGAAGACCAGAAATGTTTCTGAAGTATCTTATAGTTGGGCGTAGAGATTCTATGACATCTACTTGGGTGAATTAATCCTCAGCACTGAGGTAGTTACTAGTGAATCAGAAAACCATTTCAACCTCCACCATATCACAGGTAATATCCTCTGCCCCTACGACGACATGGGGTGCACCATAAAACCCCCACCACCTTCATCGAGTATAGTGAGTTTCTGGATTGCTACCATCAGTATTATTATCACAATCTTCAAGCATGGGACCAATGATGGGGTTGGTTAAATGCATCAAAAGTGTCTGGCCTTGACATCCATTTAAATGGACGTATTGTGGGATGCAATTATGCTTTGGGGATTATCATGTTCAACTGGTACACAAACAATTCATGTTTGTGTTCTATAAATGGGGTTGGCTGCAGAGACAGTTGTGGTTGCTGAATGTTGTTTTTTAAATTAATAAAAGCTTCACCATTATACAATGTCTGTCCTTTCCTGACCTTTATGTGTATCTTTGAATATTTCCAGGAATATAGATATCTTCTTTAATTTGAAGTACAGATGCATAGGCAGCAATTGAGCTGACCTAATGCCTTTCGAAAATTATTAAGTTAAATCGGATATCCAATCTGGAGCAGACTTTTTAATCCAGTGCATCAATATCAGACTCTCATTTAACTTTGATTAAATGCAGGGATTTTAGGATCCTCCTGTAATTGCCTAAGCAAACTTTCACTGATGAAGCTTCTTTCTGAGTTAAGCAGTCTTTGAAGAGAACTGAATAATACTCTTCATTGAGTTGAATAGGGAAGAATATGAGTTTTCCTTTCATTTATGTGGGAGCTAAAGTATATTCTGAGTCATCCAACCATGTACCTGGATCCTCAAAGGAGGCATCCATGGATATAATTTCATTGTTTTTCACTCCAGTGATCAATCATTCATTATTTGGATGAATATTTATTTTTAAAGGTTCAATCGTCATCTCTTTACTATTATCTTGTTCCTTCAAAGATATGATAGCTATGTCTTGGACTTGTGTTCTTTTGAAAACAAATCTACACTTGGTCTGGATGCTTCTTAATTGAGTGACAGTTACCGTTGACTATCACTGTATGGGTGATTCGATATTGCCTTATTTTAATTTACACTTCACTAACCTCATCTGCTTGGATTTCATTTCCATCAAAACTATGCATTTTCTGAAGATGGGGATTGAGGGTAATACAGTGATTTCCACTTTTGCTTTGTTAAGAGTTTCAAGTTCTTCTTGACATATCAAACCTGCTTTTTTCTATGACAGACAATAAGTCAACATCTTCCTTAACCTGGATTGGCATGAACAACCTTGCATCTTTCATCTCCAATTTGTAGAGAAAATGTGAATACGTGGATGATTCTGATTGCATCTTCATAATGTTTGGGATTTCATGAGCTTGAACTTGGGATGACATCTCACAGGTCTTCTCCTCCACCTAATGTTCATGTGGGTTGTACACAGACTCTGTAGGAATAAAAACATATTTGGAAATAAAAAAGGGACTGAGATTTTACCCTTTCCATGGGTTTCAGGTCTAATCTTCTGCTTGGTGTGCAGTCCCTGGAGAGGTCTGAAGAGGAAGTAACAACCGTTTGTTCTGGTATCCCTGGCGAGGAATTTTATTTTCTATTTTCAGGATGTGTAAAGGGGATTCTTTGATAATCTTACTCTTTTCTATTAAGTTCTTTGTCAGTTTCTTTTGAACTATGATGATTCTAAGATTGTTTGGAGACGTCAACATATATTTGAAATAAAACAAACTGGGTCTTTCTCCTCAGAGATCTCTTCTGTCTCAAATGTATTTGTCACATTTTCTTATTCAGTAAATTTCACTTTCTCATTTTCATCTGATTTTATTTCAATGAATAAACAGGATTCAGTAGTTGTAATTTGCCAATTTTTCAGCAAACTCATGGGTATTTACACAAGATTTCCCTGTGAACCTGATCCTGGTTTCTGAGTATTTTCCTCTGATGGATAGTTACATGTGTAGTCCTGGGTAAGCCTCGAGCCAAATTACTAGGAGCAAATGTAGGTCTTTGATTTTGGGGGGTTCATATTTGGCATGCAAGTTGAAGGACTTGTTGGTTGGCTTTGAGCAGAGTCTTTTTGTTGCATAGTATCTTTGACTGCAGAGATGCATGTTTTTGTGCCCCCAGGAGCATTCTCCACCTCAGCTACCTTAACAGTGACTTGGGCAGTCGAGTGTTTTTTTTTCTTAGTTTTAAATAGATGTTTGGTTCTGTACTTCATAGATTCTCTTAGCTTGCGTGACGATTCACTTGAATAACCTTGGCTCATTGAAATCATGATGTGAGTCACAATGTATTTTGGAAGGGATTGGAAGAATGTAGTTTTGAAGCCTCCACTTTCGGTATCAACATGTCATGACATTTGGGCAAATGTACACTTTAGCTCCTGAGCAAAAGCCAAAGGCATGATACTCACCACACATTAAGTTGTAGGCTGCGTGGCAGGCTTAGTTGACAAATAATTAAAAATGGCCACCTTATAAGAAGACCTTTTGTAATGATTTTAATCTTCCAACCGAACAAATAACTAAGAACTCAGGAGAAAATATCCATGTTATGAAGTCAGTTTTTCATTCTACAATCCAAATGATGGCATCATCATTCAAACAAAATATTTAGCATTTTTATGATAAGGGGTCAAAAAGCTGTTTATGTCTTTTAATATTTTAGATTGGATCTTTCACAAAATGAGATTTTGGTTTTCCTTTTCTATGTCTTCTTATCTGTATCCAATTTTCATCATTAGAGTCAGGGCCATTGCATAACCCATCCTCTTCCCTAACCGTGCTGTGCTTTACATTTGTTCTGCCTGTCATTCATGAGGTGCTGGATAATATGGCATGCATTCATATTGTCAATCATTATCATTGTTTCCCCATTTACCTAGTTGCTCTTGAATATCCCCACAATACTTGACATAGATGGGGCCTTAATAATCTCTTTGTGGGTTTTCTGTCTGTCAATGTCAGCCAGATGGGCTAAATGGTCTCTCTATTAAATCATATGCGGTAACTAATGTTCCCTTAACACATTTTCATACATTTCTTCACCGATTCTCAGTTTTGGAGTACTCTCATTCCCTCTCCTTCCCACTCCCATCATACTAAGTCACCCTTCTTCCCTGAAAAATGTATGTCTCTTGAGGTTTATCCGGTGATTCTGAACTCAATTTACCTACTCTAATTCCTTGTCTCAATCTAGCATTGATTTGCATTTAAGTTTGTAGGTGTTGCTTGCTCTTTACCATTTGTTTGCCATTTGCTTGCTCCTTACTCTCATTTTGGAGTCATATTTGTTGTGTGTGTTTTGTAACTTCTTTTGCAAGGAACCTATTTTCTTTCTTACACGCATTTATTTCTTCCACTGAATCCTGGTTTATGGACTAGGTAATTATTTCTTCAAGTGTTCAATTTGTGACACTGCTTTATCAAGATACTTCATTTGTATTTTATATCGTCTCTCCAAAAGTCATATTCTCTTCTATCCTGTGTATTAGCTCTTGTGAAGTAGCCTTACTCTGAACCGCCAGTATAGCCTGTTTTTGTGCCTGTGTCATTCGTAAGGTGAGTCTGTGTATTTTTCTTGTTCTGTGTTAGTTGCTGTTGGTTTATTGCTTACATTTCACTGTAACTGGACACATTCAGCCTGAGAATCAACATTGTTTATAATGAGTTTTGCAGCTGTTTCCTGTCCCTCCAAAAGTCATATTCTCTTCTATCCTGTGTATTAGCTCTTGTGAAGTAGCCTTCCTCTGAACAGCCTGTTTAGCCTGTTTTTGTGCCTGTGTCATTCGTAAGGTGAGCCTGTGTACTTTTCTTGTTCTGTGTTAGTTGCTGTTGGTTTATTGCTTAAATTTCACTGTAACTGGGCACATTCAGCCTGAGAATCAACATTGTTTATAATGGGTTTTGCAGCTGTTTTCTGGCTCATTCTTTGAGCTGCATGTTTATGCCCACAATTCAATCTATTACTGCATTGGTATAAGTGTTTTGAATATTTATTTACACTTTAATTTGTCATATGTGTTTAAACACTGACCATGAATGTCATTAGTGTTTAAAGTTTCTCTCTCCAAGAATAGTTTCACTTCTCTGTACCCTTTCAATTAATCTTGTGCAGCATCAAAGAGACTCTACAGCTTTTGTACAATGTTTGATTACCATCTAGATATTGATTTAACTTTTTAATGTCTTGCTCTCATTGATCACTAACCTCGTAAATGAGTGTTAATTCTGCTTATGCCTTCTGAGCAGTTTGATTTGGTGCAAATAATTTACGCTTTCATCAAGTCTGTCCTTCTCCAGCTTGAGGAGGAAGATATGGACAGAAAAATGTAAAAGCATCTGCCTCTCCTCCATAGAGGATGAAGTCATATTTCAAGTATATTGTTTGCAATGCTTTAAATAACATGCTTTCGTCTCCTCAAATACCTGTTTCTGCTCCTTCCAAAATTTCTTTCATTTTGTCTTTCCATGAAGCAAGGTCCTGCATCACACATTGCCCATGCAGGAAATATCTAGTCAAGGTATGTTCATAAGCCACCTCTAAATAAGCTGCAACAACTGTGACAATATGTCGAAATTGTATATTTGATCAGAAATATGGATTAAAATATGCATTAAACACCAATCTACAATCAAATAAACAGTCCACCTGAAGTATTGTTCAGGTTAAATAATTCAATAATTTATCAAACCACAAATCCCCCAATATAAATCACACAGCAATATTGTCTTTTCAATTCTCTCAAAACAATGTACTCCAGTAACAGCCACTATACATAATTGAGACTATGCAGTAAGGACCATCTAATTTAACACAAGCAGGCACCTTCACACACATCTGTGGTCTTGTGCACACTCTGTGTTACTCAATGCACGTGTTTGATTACATCAGTGATGTCATTTCCTTGATGCCCCTGGGAGAGACTACATGGTATGTAGGATATTTAGTGAACACAAGTGGATTTCTACAAAGCTTCCACCGCTGATCTTACACCCCAATTGTCACATTCCATTCCAACATTCGGAGAAAGGAATCAAGCTGTAATTGAAGTGAATGGGACTGTTGTATTCGCAAGAAGAAATCATGATTGAAGATGGTCTCCTAAGTTGATGCTGGGGAAAAACGAAGACTGTTATATTATCACAGGCAACATGCCTTAAAAAAACGATTTAAAAAACAAGTATCTTGTCTGTAAAGATATTGCTAATGTATAAAATGCACATAATCATTCAAAAACAATTATATCTACTTCACACATTTATTACACTTGATGTGCATTCCCCATTGGTATTGTATTCCCATTTACCTGTGTGGTGCTGTTGGCTTTTACTGCATGCATGTATATAAAATACAAAGTATGGAAGCTTGCATCAACATCTATAGATTTGGGTTTAGAGAAGTTGTGCTTTTGTTTTAGAGCACAAAAAGTAATTTTTCGTTTGCACCACATAGTAACATAACTTTAAGATGTTCTGTAAGCATAATATGTATGCACACACTTCAGTTGGCAGATTGGGATTGTAACCTTCTGCTCAATGTCATTAGCGGTAATACCATAGTAATTTAATATGCATCATTCCCTAGAGAATAGAAATGACCAACATAAGCTCCACTTCACCACACTAGAATGAATTGGTGTTGTCAGAATGTCTCTTTTTAATGATTTTGTCATTCATAGATCATCCTTTATCAATCCGCTGTATGGCTCTGCACAGGTACATATACTTAGTGTCTGACTACACTGGTGTAAAGACAATGGGCCTCATTACAAGTTAGCCGTTCCGGATTTAACGGTGCCAGTAAAACTGTACCGGCACAGTTTTACGGACCGGCTAACTCCGACTTCCATGGCCGTGTGGTGTTACACCCACCAGGTCTGACCGCCACGCCACCAGCCACAGACAGATGCGGAAACACTGACACCATTACTGCATGGTGCCAGTATTTCCACAGCCCCCATTCCGGACTCCACGGGAATGGGCAGTAAAGGAATGCCGGTGCCGGAATTACCAGGTGATCTCTGCCAGACACTTAACAGAGGCTTGCAGCTTCTGCCCAGCACTTCTGTGTGTGGAACCCCTAGCACCTACCCCTTCTTTCATTCCTACCCCCCTTCACTTGCACGTTCTGAATGCTCACAAGGCCTAGCACGAGCGCCTCTTTCTTTCTCTTCATTGTTAAGATATTTTGCCTTTCATTCCCATTTCCCTTCCCATTGCCTTGTGGGTGCTTTGAAACACAATTTACTTGATGTATAAGCACTTTACAAATGCACAATAAATAAAAGAAATAAAAATAAACAGACAAGCACCAGAGAGTTATGGAAGTCAGAGCCCTGTTGTTGACAGACCTTGGTCAAGGGAAGCTGCGAATGAGAGATTGTTGGACCACGCAGAGAAACTGAAAAAGAGAACGTGAAGACAGAAAGCGAATGAACATGCATGGCAGACTCAGTGAGTTCACTGTTAGATTGTGACCCTGCAGCGCTCAATAACTTCCTGCTGGCCAAGTCCAGGGGTCTTAACCACAGAAACGTGATAAATGTAGTAAAATTGAAGAAGAAACCTTTTGAATACTGAACCAATGTAAAGCAGATGTATTCTTTTGTTGTGAACAAAGCTGATTTAAAAGGGCACAGATGGCAGGACAAGAACCTGATTATCATACCAGAAGAGTGTGATTGTGACATTGTAGGGCATAATAAGAGTGAGCAACAAAAAAGGGCAATATCTACTGGAGAACAAATAAATCATCATTGCCAAATCCAAAAGTGAAACATACACAGGCAATTAGGAAAGAACCAGCATTGTCAAAGCCAAAAGAAGGCACTTGAGGCTTTCAGTGTTGGTAAAAACTATTGCCATATGAAAAGGATATCCTAAGAGAAAAGGGATTACACTCACATTGCCAAAGCCAAAGAAGTGTGAAAGTGAAACAATCCTTATCAGCAGTTGGTTTGTGGAAAAGGGGAGAGACAGGAGTGTCAGGAAGACTGCCCTTCCGAAGGAATACATTCAGAAGGAGTGGAACATACCCTGCAGATAGTGTGGCAATCACATGGGAGTAACAAACAGGACCAGTGTGATTCTTGTGGCCCTTGAAGAGGTTCTTATACTTGATGTTGTGGAGAAAAAAACATTGCTAATCTGTAGTTGACAACAAGTTGGAACTCTTGTGTTATCAAGTTGGAACCAAAAGGAGAACTGACATGGACCTTTGTTAAGAGACATGATTTCCTTAATTTGTTTTGGAACTGTTGAACAAAATTCTGTTTGCATCTGGGGAAGGGGAATTCATCCAGATTAGAAGGTGAAACAGTTGTCATGATGTGAATTCAACTATTACATCTATTGCTGTTGAATTGCCATATATTACCTTTTTAGGATTGTGTTTGTTTAAGTGTGAGGAACAGAGTCCTTTTGTTAGTGTTTCCTTTAGTTTATTTTAGGAAGGGAAATCCTCACCACGGTAGGGACAGTGAGGCGTTTATGAAACTCATTTAAGTTAATAAAATGGCATCTTTTGAAAAACCTTCACAAAGTTGTTTGTCTCACATTTCGGACCCCTCGCAAGACACGTTGCAGAACATGCTATTAAGTTTTAGTTTAAATCACTTCTCACTTGGCTTTAAATATGGTTAAAAAAAGAGGACATTTCTCATGAAAATGCTACCGTTTTCTATTCAAAATTCATTGACTGTAGTCAAAAGACATGCATATTCTACAAAGAAAGCTATATTTCAAATCAGTTCCTCTGTGTCTTTCCCTCCAGTTCTCCACCTTCAATTGACTTATCAATAAAGGATTCCTGAGGACATATAGCTAATGTAATTTGGGCTTTTGTACTCATTGTTGATTTTTCTGTTAAGATATAGAACCAGAACGGTCAATTTCTGTTTGCACTCGCATATGGCATGGGATGTTTTTGGCCACAATTTGTAAGCCACCCTACCCAAGGGAAGTTCTGGAACCCCATTCAATTTAGCATCATTCTCACAAGGAAGAAGTCACACTCAATAATAGCTGCACATAAGACATGGGGAACACCTTCCAATTTATATGTGTACTCCCACTGGCAAGTGGGTAAACATTCACTCATTTTTGCTGAGCTCATACATTGTTAAGAGTGCACAACCACAATCTTTGGATGTGCTCCTATGCACAGCTAATGAACAACGTATATGTCTCTCAAGAGACATGAGCCACAATATAGAGAGGAGTTGCTTTATGTATCAACTCTCAAAACTGAGTTGGGTATTTTCAAGTGGTGGACTTATTGTAAAGCACCATTTCTAAAGCTCATAAATGCATATTTCACTGTTGCGATAGAGTAGAGTCACAGGCAAAGCGACAATTCTTTAAAAACACTTGAGTAACTGGTATTATCTCCGTGCAAATAACTTCAGGAAGATTCCTTCACATTGACTGGCACAGTTGTTACTGAATTCTGTGACCCTGACATGCAGTGGTACCTCATGGATGTGTGGTGCAATATAGCTTTCCCTTCTTAAATGATATCAAACACTTCATCAATGCACCACCATATCTGATTGATGCTCCCAAAGGTAACCACATTCACCCTGAAATAGCCCCATGCCAGGCCAAGACTGAGCGAATGTTTGCAGGAATGGGGTTAGGGAGTGGGGGTGAACATTTTGTTCCGTTGGCTAAGCATGTATATCAGAGGGGCCAAGATGGTGATGCCTACCCAATTAGTATCACATATTTAACCCACTTTACTTGCATTTGCTAGCGACTGCATTAGATCACACATTGTCACTCCCCTTAACTGACCAGAATGATGGTGCTTTCATCCGGTCTGGCTTCCATGCGGAGTGTAGAAAAGCTTGGAACGGAAAACCTGTTTATTTTAGGAATCAACATTCATAAGTACATTTGCCAGCACTATGCAAATAGGGTTGAGCTATAGAAGGTGCAGAGTGAAGCATAAAAGTAAACAGAGGCAATGCTGTCAGTGGACCTGTTCTAGAGTACTTTCTACCGCCTGCCAGCCACATATTAAGGGCTGTTAGCTGACATTTATTTGAACTTTCATTGCATGTGTACGGCCACATTACTGAATGGGACAGACTAACAGCCGCCAGGCCATGCTTGTGTTTGCAAACATTTTATTTGTGTTTCCCACTATCCTGTGAGGTTCCAGAAACAATTTATACAGTATGAAGTATTGGTCAGGTTGTGAAGTGTATGATACATTACCAAGGTAAGGCAGAAAGGCCCCTGGATATAATCACATGCTCAACAGGATGAGGAGAAGTGGGGGCTCCACTTGCCCGGCTTGATCTCAAAGAGTAGTATCTGGGCATGTCTGTCACCCTTGTTAGGGTAAGTGTCTTCCACCCCCCACTGTGCTGACTGTGCCGCCTCTTCTGGCTGCTCCACCACCATATCCCCTTCCGTTTCCTCCTACCCGTCTTCTCTTTCATGCAACCTTTACCTTACTCATACACATCATCACCATCATCTCCTGCCCCTTTCATCATAACCACCACCAGTCCAACCCGCACCATCCTCTGCATTAGCATCTGTTGCAGCGGGAAGCAGAAGAGAACACAAGAACATATCTATTCCCTAACAACAGACGTGCCAACAAAGGAAAGTGCCTCTAAAAGAATAAAAACTGAAGTTTACCATCTCTAACTAAAAGAGCACATGTTTTCCCTGGCAAGAAATGAACATGTAACACGACTTCTGCATGAGGTGTTAATTTTCCTTTTGTATTCAAAATGAAGTAGTTGAGAATGTCAAGAATCCAACAAACCACTGCAAAGACTGGAGGGGGGGTCTGTACTTCTGCTCTCTATATGGCAGAGGAGAGGCACAGAGGCTCCCAGCCAAGATTCTCTATTATTGGCACGTGGTCGAGCAATCAAGGCCTAGCTTCTCAGGAGGTGATGCAGGCTGGTTCTTAAGTAGAGCGTAGTCCCCAAGCACCCACAAAGGAATGTCCGCACACTGTATTAGTTAAAACACAGTCTTTACATAATTAATATTCAAGGTTATGCGCAATATCACGATAACTCATTTTGTACTCGGTTATCTATAATGGCAAATCTATACAGTTCTACGTGGTACCATAATTACTAGTCAATCTCTTTAAAGTGCATCAACTGTACGGTTAAATGTCACACCAATCAGATCGTAAAGGAAACCAACAATAGATATAAGAGGAAAGCAGTTGGTTAGAATGATTGGCAGAATACTGGCCCTGCTACCTAGACACAGCTCTGTGTGGAGATCCCCAACCTGGGCAACCTGTAAAGTAAATCATATATCACAAGCCCGTCCATATATTGTTCACAAGAATCTTTCCAATAGTTCAGCAACCCCAAAGTACCTGGTGTTGTAGAGTTCCTCGTTGGGAAATCGACAGCCCTTCTTGAGTGCACTCCCTTTAAGGCAGGAGCCATGGGTCATCGAACGTCCGGTGATGAACACGGTGAACTACGGCAGTGAAGTGGCAGCTTCATTCCTAGCGGTGCTCGTCGATGGGGAAGCGTAAACGTCCTGCAAGGAAGAGGCGTGCGGGACACCTCGATGTCGATAGTTCTGGACCGCAAAGATTTTGAAGAACTGTCGCCCAGCAATGACGTCGAGTTGTCGGCGTCTCTGTGGTCTTTGAGTGGCGGGAAACCCACTGGGAATACTCCTCAGTGCGTTGACGGCCTGGCCTTCTCCGGTGGGATAAGGCGGCCCGCGGTGCAGACGAGCACATCCGTGAACAGAAGGTTCTTAGGCAACGGGAGTACGGTGGCTCCGGTCGGCGTTGGCGGTTGTCGACGGTGGCAGACAACAATCCGGGCACTTCTCTTTTGGATTCTGCGGCAGTCTCAGTCTCCGGATGGCAGCCTGTCGTAGGTCTGTTTACCAGGGAGCTTTGGCAAAGATCAGCTGGTGCACGATGGTACCTCGCAGCTCGGGAAGAGGGCTCCTTACCAGGTCCTCTCTGGGTCAGTCCTTGGAGACACAGCAGCTTTCAGATTGATGAAGAAGGGCAACAGCAATTTTTCTCTTCCAGCAGGGCTTCAAGGTCAAGCTTCAGTTTCACTCCAGTTACTCTTTGTAGTTTGGACTTCAGCTTCTGAACACAAACTCTAGCAGTGAGAGGCCACCAGGCATACTAGTTGATCTCCCATTCGTTCTGCTGGGTTACACTCAGGCAACCAATCGGTCAAAAGGGCATTCATGCAGGCAGACATCCAATCAGGTGCATAGTGCATTCAGGAATTCACTTCTCTCCAGACACTCACAACAATTTATGTGTATTGGGACAAGTACCCAGCCATTTAACACTCCACATTGCATTCATACCAGTTTCGGGCAGGGCTGTCTCAGTCATTCTGTCAAACACCACATACTAGACATCCACAACACAGAATGCGTATTCGTCACACACTCCATTCACCCAGGTCCCAGCCACAGGGTGTACCCACAGCATACAGTCACTGGGAAGGCTTCAGCCAGTCTGGCCTGGACTTCACAATAACGCCATATATGTAACTTCCACCCAACAGCCAGTCAGGGGGAAGGGACAGAGTCAGGGCTTCCCAGGACTTTGGGAAAACAATGTAACAGGCAATAGAAAGCAAGAGGCCACAGGGGCCATCTTGTTTCCTATCAGGAATCAACTGATTCCAATGGCAGGGCTTGGGTATCCCAAAATGGAGGATACTCACAGCACCTGTCAAATTTATCATGGAGCTGCCACCAGCCCATACCCTGCTCTGTGGGCCGCACACAGGTGCCCGAAAAAATACACTAGGGGCACAGGGTTGTACCCCCACCCATGGGTGCCATAAGGGTATCCCATGGGTCTGTACACCAAACCAAAAGAGAGAGCTGCACCGCCAGGAATCCCGCATGAACTCTTGCACGGAAAACACAACAGAACACACGATAAAAGGCAGTAAAGGTCAAGGATACGGAGGCCCTGTCCCTCTGATGCATTTGGAGCATCACAACCACCAAGTCCCCTGCTGAGCTATCTGCACATGTTTCTTTCTGACACCATAATTCACATATTTGTATTTATTTACAAGGCTTCTCAAGAGAGTATCCCATCCAGTATCCCATGTGTGGCATACAGTTGGCTGCTCATTCAGCGGTGAACTGCGGTTCCCACAATGCAAATGAAATGTCTCTGCAATCATTTGTGAGGCAGTCAACTACAATTCCTACATTTCAATTCACTCTATGTTCAATCTTCACTTTGCTTGGAATTTCTCTGTGTTCACTGGTGTGTCAGCAGATCATGATTAACACAAGACAGCTCACTTTAATCTCTCTGCAGTCAATAGTGATGCAGCAGAATATGGGTCCCAAAATGGAATCAATTTCACATGCAATCTCGTGGTTGTCACTTGTGAGGCAGACAGCTATGAGTAACACTAGGCAATTCACTTCACTTGTATTCTCTCTGAAGTCAATTTTGATGAAGTGGACTGCTTGCAATCTATGGTTCACACAGCTCAGTTCATTTTATTTTAAATTTCTATTGTGCCGATTGCGCCGCAATTTAATATGTTCCCATTATGCAATTAACTTTACAAGCTGTGGCTTTGTAGTCACTTGTGAGGCAGAAAACTAGAATTCTCACAGTGCAAGTTATTTTAATTGAGATGTCTCAATCGAATACCCTGGTTGCTCTTCTCATCATTGTGGAATGGGCCTGCTTCAGGATCCTCTTACTCACTGACACCATATAGTGCAGTGTCTTGAGTACTGTTATTGAGGCCTTCCCCAATCCTTCGCTATCTCCTCTGCTCCACAGAACAGCTCTCTCACCTTCAGCCAGTGTGTTACCTTCTTCAAGCAGGCAATGTCAGTGTGTTGCATTCCATTTTCCATGTAACCTTGATTCCTCGAGTGTATGCCCTTCATCTGTTGAAACTGTGGCTCTGTTGATCCTCAAGATGTTGAGTTACACACAACGTTTATAACTTTTTCTCCACCAGGTTGGAGGTTTGTCTTTGATTTGTCCCCATTCGAGAATGGGCTTACAAAGCATTTCAGTGCTATTTACGTAGAAAGTGTTGTGAGGACCTCCCACTTTGTCATAAAGATCACACCAACATTTCTCAAATTCCCTCAGACATTGTGTTAATCAGCCCTGCCTTGCTTTCCTGCAGCCCAGATAAAGCTGTAATGGATAAAAGAAATTGCTATGTTATCTATATTGATGGGTCAAACTCAGCCGAATTGTGTGTGACGATCTTGGTGGCATACCCACATTATCTCAGCATCTGGGCACAGGCTAGCTGATCTCACCCACAGTCACATGGGAAATGTGGCAATCACATTTCATCCACGGGCTCCCACAGATGTACTGAAACCCTGAGGTTTCATATGCCACGACTCATAGATGTGGTTAAGAACAATTTACTTAATTAACAACATGAACAATGCACTCTAGTTACAAAAGCAGCTAAAAAGAAATTGTAAAACATAAATGTTTCTAAACTACTAAAACTAGTATCACATGTAGAGGAATATACATTTTATCCAACAAGCACGATGATAATTACACAGCCATCGTAATGGCTGTGTGGTTAAGGTTAAGTTGCTATTCCCATAGGAAGAGCACTTTTTGGGCGGCTTATAACTTCGCTCCCCCTGGACAAATCCACACCAAACATTGCATTAAAAGTATATGGCCCACTCTGAATTTTTTTTTGCAAAGTTTGGTGAGTTTTGGTCCAGGTGGGGGAAAGTTATAGGAAGTTATAGGAAGGGGGTCCCAAAACTTCTTCTTTTCCCGCTGGATGGATTTTCACCAAATTTGTAGCAGGAGCAGCGTCTTGGTCCTGAAAGTGTGCTTTTGTAAATTTGGTAAAAATGACCAAATAGTAGGTCACAAAAGATTAGTGATATCTATGTCCGCTCCGTGGACACATTTCCCTGTTCGCTCCGCGGACAGTGTCCTGGTTGGCTAATCGATTTGCGTCATGTCTGTGGACATGTGACATGTTCGCTTATTGGATGGTGAAGAGCGTGAAGTGCATCAGATTTTTGGAAGCGCCTGCCATCTTGGATCAGGGTGGGTAGGGGAGTAAGAGATGGATGAAATGCTGTATTTATTTAAGTGGCGGGCACCCGCTTTTGTGTTTGTCATGTCTGCGGACAGCCGCGCTGTCCGGGATGTCTGTAATTGGGTAAACAGGGTGTCCTAAGGACACTATTCCTGCCTGTACTGTCCGCAGGCAAGTCGAAACCATTCTAAGAACGGGTCTGGTGTCCGGGATTTCCGCACATCCCAAAATGCGGGTGTCCTAAGGACAGTGTTCCTGTCCGTAGTGTCCGCATGCAAGTTGAAACTGTTCTAAGAACATGCACAGTGTCCGGAATGTCCGTAATTTGGCAAACGGGGTGCCTAAGGATACTATTCCTGTCCGTACTGTCTGCAGGCAAGTTGAAACTGTTCTAAGAATGGGTCCAGTGTCCGGGATGTCTGCACATGCCAAAATGGGGGTGTCCTAAGGACAGTATTCTTGTCCGTAGTGGCTGCATGCAAGTTGAAACTGTTCAAAGAACATGCGTGGTGTCCGGTATGTCCGTAATTGGGAAACGGGGGTGTCCTAAGGACACTGTTCCTGTCTGTACTGTTCGCAGGCAAGTTGAAACTGTTCTAAGAACGGGCCTCGTGTCTGGGATGTCCACACTTACCGAAAATGGGGGTGACCTAAGAACACTGTTCCTGTCTGTACTGTACGCTAGCAAAATAAAACTGTTCTTAGAACACTTTGGGTGTCCGCGGCCATAAAAAATGCCCATGCTGCATGGTTAAAACTTTTGATTCTATGGGTGTGATCTATGGGTGTGATATGCTGCGGTGGTTGTGGCCAGGGCCTAGAGTCTTGGGTGCATGGCCAAAGGCCATAGGCCATAGGCAATCCACCCAAGACTCTAGGCCCTGGGCACAACCACCGCAGCATATCACACCCATAGATCACACCCATAGAATCAAATATGTATGAAATATATGCAAATCTACAGTTTATGCAGTTTATGTTAGTTTGTAATTGAAGTTTTGGCTACATCATGCCATTAAGATTGTAGAGATTGGTAGCAAGCACTGCAGCATAACATGTCCATGCAAGTAAACATTTTGCATTGTGGTGTATGGTTACATGTTTGCTTCAATGGTTGTGTTATGGAGCAGTATTTATGAGTTGTGCTTACTATAATATACTTACTGTTTGGTTTGATAACTGGAGTACATATATTCTTTGTCAATTTCTGTGATAAAAGAAAAGATCATGTTAGTGTCGGTCGTTTGTAAGGATTTATAACATTGAATAATAGACATTTTTTATTCATTTCCACCCTCATATTTAGTAGATTACAAACCAGTGTACTGTGCAATTTGCTCAGTTTCTGTGCTTGTTGTTAAATCATTGGGTCTGTGGGAAAAGAAAATCCATTATGGATTAGAAAAAAACTTTTTTCCTTTTTGTATCGTACATTTATTTTTGTGTTTTCAGTGTTTACTTGTTGTTTCTGGCTAATGTTGGCTTGTTGCAGATTGTTAGATACTTGTTGAATTGCAACAGATTATAATTTTTATTTATATTCTCAAATTGTTAATCCATCTGTTGCGTTGTTGCAAAATCTTGGGGCAGTTAGATACCTGTTGGTGTATTTTAACTGTCTATTTCTTGTTATAATTTAGTGGTATTGATTTATGTGTTTGGTTGTTATAGAATCTTAGGACAGTTAAATACCTGTTGGCGTATTCTACTGTTTATAGTTTTTTAATTGAAGTTTTATTAATGTTTATGCACAGATTAGTTATTAAATTTTGGTTTTATGAAGATTAAATAAGTGTTTATAAGATTTGCTGGTAATCTCTGCTTTAGAGTCATGGTATTATCATTACATTCGAACCATCCACAATTCTTTTTCATATATTAATTGTAGTGACCTGCATTGGTTGTGGCTCCTGAGTGGTAGATTATAGCTATTGTTGTGAATGTTTTCTTACCAAGCGACACTTGACCATGTGTGAATCCAGTCAGCTTGCAGTTTTTTTTTGTACCATATGCATTGTAACATAGAAGCATTAATATTACATATTTAATATGTGTTTGTATTAGTAAGGTAGAGCGATTATCTGAATTGCAGGTAGTACATAATCTGCCATGGTTTGCAATTTGTACAAATAGGTGAAATGGAACGGATTCACAGTTAGGTATGGATACATACACTAAACGTTCATTAGGGATTTGCTCATTATGCATATTATTGCACAGAGTGCATGTATGTTTCCACATGTAGATATGTTTTTGTTTTCCAGTACTTGTAGCAAGTACATTAGAAATTGTTGTGGATCTTCCTGCGAGTTTATAGTGAATTTCACCATTCCAGCACAGTAGTCTAATTCTTGTCATATTCCATGAACACTGTAGGTGTTGTCAGAATTGTTGGTTGCATTTCTATGAAGGACTAACATTTGAAAACACAATTGGTCTGTACTGTGTAAGTAAATGTTGTCAATAATTGATGGCAATTGAAATAGAATATTGATTGCTACATTTGAGTAGCAATTTACACCAGTTACATTTGAAAATTTGAATGGACCAGATAGTTCTGTGTCCAAGACATTTTTTTTGGATTGTGTGTTACTTCTTTGAAGAAGTACCTGAGTTACTTTGAGCAACAAATTCTAATTTGGTTGTAGTAATTAATGAAGTATTAGTTTCTTTTACTTTGTTTGGAGGATTTGTAGTGACATCATGTTGCATTTCTGTTTGAAGTAGTTTTCTTTTACAACATTTTGCTTTTTGTGGAACAGGATATGTTTTTAGATGGGGGTGTATAGTGAATGTAATCTATTGTATTCTAAAATGCAAGGAATATCAGCGTTTACTTTACCTGCATCAAAGTTGATTAGAAATAGACCGTCAAGTGTACGTAAGCGTGATAGTGCTATGTAGCTCGTGCCTTCTTTGAAGACTGTGTTCCCAATATCTATCAATGCTTTATCTAAGGTTAGACCTTGTGATTTGTGAATGGTGACTGTGCATGCTAGAGTTAGAGAAAATTGTTCTCTGCGTACATACATGTCTTTGGAAAGAAGGAATCGAGCTGTTGGGCGCCCAATCCTTTTTACTTCTGAAAGTTTGTCAAAGAGAATATTGACAAACTGAATGTTGTTATCACGTGTGTATGTTTGAAAGCCAAAAACTGTACCCAGTGCTCCATTAACGAGTCCTTGCTCCAGGACTACGTTTAAGCATTACTCTACAGTTTAAAGATAATTTTAATATTTTCTCCAAACCAGCTATGTTGGAGATTGAATTTTCCAAGGTATTTAGTCTTGTTGTGGCTTGTTGACACATGGGTAGTGTCATACCATGTACGTCCAGTTTGTCTGTTGTGGACATTTCAATTATTGGTTGCATTTCTTTTTCAACATTGTTTCATTGAATTTGGAACAGCTTGTAAGAGTTGGCATCAAGAACATACAATTGACATTTTTGTGTGCTAATTGGTCCATGACATCAGTAGCACATGGGTTATGTGCATAAAATGCATGGATGTGCCGAGATTTTAATATTGCTTGTGCTTCTTTAGATAGTACACCAACTGTAATACTTTTTAAAATGTTGGCATAGGTGAGGTCTGCAGACTGTCGCATGTTTTCTGTTAATTCTCTGTATTGGAAATGTTGCCAAAGGCTAACATTTCCTATGCTGCCAAACGTTTTATGGCAGAGTTTGTGTCCTAAGGTTTTAAAAATAGGTTCATCTTTCACTGGTGTCAATTGAAGAAGATCTCCGAAAACAATAATGTGTTTTTCTCCAAAGAGCACTTTGTAGTTTGTTTTAAGTACTTCTTATAATCTGAGGTGAATCAAAGCCAACATTAGGTTGGAGACCATGCTCACTTCATCTATTAGTAGAATTTTCATTTGTTTCAACACTCTGCGTAGTTCCATTGCAGCTTCTGTATAAAGTTTGCAATGTTCTAATTTGTTTTGGTGTTCTACTGGCAGGAGTAGTAATCGGTGTAAAGTGACACCGCCTATGTTGTAGGCAGCTAAACCTGTGGGGGCAGTTTGTTGTTTGTCAATTGTTGAAGGAACTTGCTGATGATTTTGATTAAGAATGTTTTGCCTGAACCAGCTTCACCACTGACGTATAATAGTATAGGTTTGTAATTTTGCCAGTTACATTCTTTATTTTCATGTTGTACACCATGTGCAATTTCTTTTTTTACTTCTTGAAAAATGCTACGCTGCTCATGGTTTAGTTTTGATTGTAGTACAGTTAAGCCTTCTGTATCTTCATACAGACACATGGTGTTTTCTACTTCTGTCATAGCTAATTCTGTCTCGTTTGCTATTATTGGCTGTCCCAGTGGTTCTTGGTTTCCTGTTACAGAAGGTTGACTACTCTCGGGAGTGTCCTTATCTAGTCGGGCCTGCAGTTCTTCTTTGTGTTGCTGTTCATTGTGCAACATTGTTTTGTACTGTGTAAAGTTTACATCGGTTATAGTGCTTTCATTTGCTTTGAAAGCGTCTTCATAGGAGTCATAGTTATCTAGTATCTCTTCTTCTTTTCTCCATGGTTTAAAGAGTTGTAGCAGGGACATGTAATATAGTTCTTTATGATGAGGAGTTTTTAATGACAATTTAATATGATTGATTAAACTTGGTTTGGTAAGTTTTACTAAGCTGCCTTCACAATTTGTCACTCTGTATCTACCTTTTTTTTTTAATCAGGTTTTATACTATTTTTGTATGTGAAGTTTTGGGCTATGTAGTATAGACACATGGTTTCCAAAGTGGTACTTCTGTTTGGGTAGTATGTGTCTAGTAAAGTGTTTTTCAAAATGTCTTGGCTGTTGGGATCATGTTTGGCTATTGTTTCTATGTCGTCATATGATTTGATAACTCTTATTATAGATTTAGCAGGACCAGGACTTAGCCATACTATATTTTCAGATTTTCCATACAAAGCAGTACCGGTTAAACGATCTGCAGTTTCATAGCAGCCACATTCTCTATGGGAGAGCATTTTTATGCCCAAACTGTACAATTTCTGAGACAGTGTTTTGTTTGATGACAGGTCATTCCAGAGGTCTTGAAGCTCTGTTTTTTCTGCTTTGGTTATGTAGGCTGTAACATATTGTGCAACTGCAGTGGAATTGTCTGCAATGTACAGCACATCTATGCTTGCATTCCATAATAGGGCAATGATTGCATTGTAATCATTGATATATTTAGCTTCTTCTGTTCTTTTTATGTAATATGTATTTTTAGGTGATTTACCTTTAACACTATGTCTAACTGAAGACACGAAGTTGTTCACTTCATCTGTTTCTGTAACCGGTCTAGGGAAACCAAAGCGGCATTTGGTATAGTATTTCCCTTTGTTTTTTATTTGCGACGACAATATTTGCCACATTTGTGTCTTTGAAATTGTCCAATTTGTGCATGAAGATCACTATTTGTTGCTTCTGATGGAATTTCACAAGTGACATATTTTTTTGATAAACTGTAACACAGTGGCATCACTGTCTTGACCAAATTTAGGAGCATCTTTAATCCATAAAAGCATGTGGATATGTGGTGCTCCTCTGGCTTGGTATTCTTTTCTCCAAAAGAAGTGTTGCACTTCTCAGAGGGGAGGAACAGATTTATTACAAATAAAGTGTAGCATACCAATGAAGCGATGATGGAATTATCTTGAAACATTAACAGGATCTAGAGAGCAAAGTTCTCCAGGTGTTATATCTATGTTTGTTTTGTTTTTGTTTGATATGCGTAGGAAATCATGTAAATCTTCCCATGCATATTATGCACAACTTAATGTAACAAACCAAGTGGGTGGGCCAAGGTTTCTTATCAGCTCTGTGACTTTGGAACCAGTACTCTTTAGTACCACGCATGTTTGCTAATAGATTTGTAATGCTTGATTGTAAAACCTCATCTTTTTCTTGCACTTTTTGTAGTAATTGCGTAGCTGACATATTTTGAAAGTGGGTTCCTGATTTTAATGTGTGTGCAACTCCGTAACATAGATTTTCTAGTTCACTTTCAAAGAGTAGGGGCAATATGTATTCCACATTTTGTCTAAATCTGGGATCTTCAGAATTCCTCTGTAACGAGCGGTATTCTGATGCCGTTATTTGAATAGTTCTATCATCGTACCTTCCTCCTTTGCCAGTAGGAAAGAGTAGAGGAAAAGCATGTGCTTCTATACTTTTTTCCCATATGCTGATTGGTGATCCTTTCATTTGTCGCATTTGGTATGTTTCTAGTGCATCTTCTATGGTGTCATTAGAGTGTAATGGATGAATTGTATAATGGTCTAAAATATTGCATACTGTAGCAGGATCTAGAAGTTCAAATTGACCAGTTTCTGGTTACTCTTGAATTATTTCAGTTGTTTCCCTTAAGTTTTCTTCAATATTTATTTCTTTGTAGTATTCATTATTGTCTTTTAGATATTGCAAGGCTTGTCTAACTTTATGTAAGTCTACCAGTTGTTGCCACATGTTTTAACTTTTGTAGGTACAACATTTACTAAGACAATTAAAGATTGCTCTATTGAACGTTACACTCCCAGACTGTGCACATATTCTTTTAGATCTAATGGTAAATACACTATTTTGCCCCGAATGTCTTTCACGAATTCAAAGGGAGGTAATTTTGCTGTTTTTGGTTGAAGGCGTATTATTGCTTGAAATGGGTGCACTGTTTGAATTATGATGCTCTCATATAAATTGAGTTGTTGCAGAGGTTTTGGTAGTGGGAAAAATTCCAAATTATTTGTAATAGCATGTGAAGGAGTTTGATTGTTGTCAAGTTTTGTAGTGCAGTAACTGCAAAGTATTAAGGGGTCAGTTATTTCATATTTGTTTTCTGCAATAAGGTAGAGAGCTAATTCAAACCATTTGAAATCTTCATTGTCTTCTATTTTATATGTGAAGTCTATAGTTTTTGTGTTACTTTTATAAAAATTTCTGCAGCAACACACACACACATGGTTTGGTACTTCAGCGGATGTACTTTTGATTTTTAGTATTTCTTTTTTGTATGTGTGTAGTAGAAGGTTGCCATGTGCAGAATTGTTTCTAGTCTGTTGTAAAGCTATAGCATTTTGTATGTGACTTTCACTTCCAAAATATTTTCTCTCGATATGGTCGATTTCTTCGAGTAGGTCTTTGGCTGTACCATGTAGAAGATTTTTATTTAAATTGGCTAGTGCTAAAGCAGGACTTTTAACATAGTACAGTTATAGACTAGTATTCTTATATTTGAATGATGTGTTGATATCATTTTGGTTTGATGGAAGGTGCTTTAGCAAATAGGTCCTGAAATGTAGGCCAATGAATGTCCTTGCAGTCCTGTGTATTTGCGCACTGGACAGGTATCTATATTTTGCAGCCGTTTTATTTAGATTTTGTCTTTGCCTTTCACATATTGATTGAGGAACTGGCATAAAGATTTGAAAGATTTTTTGGCAATGTTACTCATTGACGTGCATGGCCATTTGTATACTGGACTTTCTGGTTTAGTCGAATGGAGAATTGATACTGAGTTTTCTGGGGATATTTTGTAAGCATTATTTCTTGTTGAATTATGGTATTATTGAGTTGTTCATAACCTCGTCCATTGCTATGTATGGCAATTGTGTTTGTTCCATTTTGTTTGTATGCTTCTTCATTAAAATATGGTTCTGTGCTTGTGGTGTGACTCCATTCACCTCCACAGATATTTAAGAAGTTATTTTTGTTGACGTTCCATTTATTGAGAAGTCTTTTTTGTAATTTAGTACTTAGTTTTGTGAGTGGTATCATTCTGTTTAGCACTAACATAAATCACTTTCTTTTGAGAAGGATTGCACTGTCTATCAAAGCTTCTAAGATTAATTTTCTACGGTAGTTTTTAAGGGTTGTGCATGATTTGTCTGTTTTTATAAGATTCTGAAGGACTCTGGCGGAACATTTTTGCTAATATACTATTTTTGGTATGGTTACTTCCTACTATATCATGATTTATAGGAGCAGTTTTAGCAGTAGTGGTAGCTGCATTCTTGTTAATCATATTCTGTTTTCTTTTACATTTTGATAGAGGAGGCAAAGTTTCTGTACTGGAAGATTGTTTTGTTTTGCTGAATGACTGTATTAGCTGTTTTGTTTGAACTTTTTGTAGAAACTCTGCTAGAGATGGATGCTTATTTTGGACATTTGTATTTTCATTTGCTCTATTTCTGCATTGCTTTCTATGGACTTGCCTTCTAGTAGGCATTCTGTTGGGTCTGTTGAAACAAAAAAAAGAAAGTATGGTTTGGGCTGTTGTGCAATGTATGTGTGCTGTGTGCATGAGTGTCTGAGTATGATGGTAAAGATGTATCTGGTGGTGTGTAATTGTGTATTGGGCAGCTACAATTAGTGTGGAAGGCTATTCTTCTATTTGTGTATTACTATACTGCGGTTCAGATGACAGTAAGGGGCTGAGTCATGTTATTTGTGCTCCGAAAAAAGGGGATTTGTGTTATTTTGTGTGCTAATACCTGTTTAATAAATGGTGATTTGTGGGCAGAATGGTGAACAAATCTTCGTTTTTTTGGTGCACAATTTACATTAATCACCCGCACTGTTTGAGTAACAGTAAGCATATTTTTATTTGTATTTGTATTTATTTAGTTTATATAGTGCTTTACACCAAAGTGCTGCACATTTTAACAACAACAGGATACATATAACAATTAACATTATAAAAGTAACAGTGGAAGCAATTTAAAATGTAGAATCAGACCAACAAAACAGTAAGTAGAGCAATTAAAATGAAGGGAAGAAGGAGAGTAGTGCAGTAGAAGTGAGAGAGAGGAAACGGAGGGGAAGAGGAGTAGTAGGGAAATGGATGGGGTGAATGGTGAGAATGAGGGGTGGGGGAGGGGAGGGATATGATTAAGGAGATAAGGCAAGGGGGGAGGGGGCAACGGGGGAGGGGTTTCATTGTGGGGGATGGAGAAGGAGAGATGTGAGGAAAGTGCAGAATGAGGAAAAGGTAGAAATAGAGCAGAGTGAGAGAGGTAAGTAGTTCCAGTGCAGGGGGGCTAGGAGATGGAAGGAGCAGAAACGGGATGTGACACAAGGGGAAGGAGGAACAGTGGTCAGCAGAGAAAGGGAAGTGGGAGGGAGTGTAGAAAGAGAGGAGAGAGGAGAGGTAAGGGGGAACAAGATCATGGAGAGATTTAAAGACTAGGCAGAGAAACTAAGGTAGTATTGTACGTACTCTTCTGTGGCTGTTTTCCAGGAGAGTGGTCTTCACTGCAATTGTAAAAGAAATAAGTTAATAATGTTGTGTGTTTATAGCAGTGATGTTAATTGAGAGGTTCATTTTTATGTCTTTGTAGTAGTATTCTTGTTTGATTTCTGAACATAGCGTATGCATGCAGTTTCATTTGACTATGTGCAGCTTTTATATTTTATTTATATTATGTTAGTTCAACATGCTTTGCAAATGCATAGAATATTAAGTGTATGAAATTCACTTGGTTTTTTAAAGCTGTGTTATAGAATGTTAGGAGAAAGAAGAAATAATGATATATTTATTTTGCTATTTGTGTAAGGTGTTTGGCAGAAACTGTACAGAAAAGCATGTAATATACATATTTGTGAAGGTGTGGGTAATAAAGTAGAAGGATGTGATTTACAGGTAGTGGTGTTATTACAGCTGTGAGCATTTCAATGATAGTGTCTATGTGTGTGAGTGTATGAATATGCATGACATTTTACTGGCTGTGTGTAATTTTATGATACACTACTGAGTGTGTTTCCACAATTATATTGTTATTTCTTCCATCTTCAAATATTATAATTTTTTAGATAGGTGTGTGTGTAAAGATAGCAGACAGGTTTGGAAGTGACAGTTGATTATAATATATGAACAAAAATGACAATTTGTATTTTTATTTTTTTATTTTATTGCATTTGTTATACGCCCAGACCCGGGGGTATCACGGCGTAGTTACAGACAATGGGAGAATGCAATCTTAGAAAGAACACAGAGGTCCACATGAATAGCAATCAAGAATATACAATAATATACAAAGCAGTCAGGAATCAATAATATACAATAATATACAAAGCAGTCAGGTATAAACAGTTAATTGGAGGGGATTAGTGCTCTGGTTCAGTTAGAACTTATTGAAGAGCCAAGTCTTCAAGAAGCTTTTGAGTTTAGGGAAGGAGGTTTCATTCATAATGTGGGAAGGTAGCGCATTCCAATGTCTGGGGGCTAGTGTTTTGAAGATACTACCCCCTGCTTTCTCTCTTTTGTATCTGGGGGTTTCAAGGTATGCATTTTTGTTGGACCTGAGGAGTCTGGTCTGGGGCTTCAACATGACTGTGTTGTTGAGGTATTTGGGAGCTTTGTTAGCCCTGCATTTGTGGGTGATGCTCAGGGTTCTAAATAGAATTTTTGCTTGGATGGGGAGCCAGTGGTGGTCTCTTCTGGTGTTAGAGATATGTTCGGATTTCTTTATGCCTAAAGCTGCTCTGAGGGCTTTGTTCTGCATGAGTTGAAGATTGGCTATGTTGGCTTTGGAAGTGCCCAGGAATAGGATATTACAATAGTCTAGCTTAGACAGTATGAGTGCTCTGGCTAGAGTAACACAGTTGTTGGCTGAGAGGAATTTACGGCTGAGGGAAATGAGTTTGGAGGTGTAGGAAGTGGACGAGGCTAATGTGTTTACTTGTTTAGACATGGATAGTGTTGCATCTAAGTAGACGCCAAGGGTCTTGACTTGTTTAAGAACAGGGATTATGGTTCCATCGATGGTGAATGATTTGAAAGCGGGCTCAAGGGTGTTGATTTTGCTGGAGGAGCCTAGTATGAAGAGCTCGGTTTTGTCATCGTTGAGACAAAGGCTGTTATTAGCCATCCAGTTTTGGATGAGTGAGTAGATTTGGTTAACCAGGATGGAGTCTTGTTCATGATTGCCTGAGAGAGGAATGAGGATTTCGGTGTCATCGGCGAAGTTGGTATAGATGACACCCATGGCATCCAATGCTGCAAATAATAGCTTGGTGTAGGCATTATACAGAGTGGGGGATAGGCAGGAACCTTGCGGCACACCTGCAGGAACAGGCATTGGGTCTGTTGATTCTTTGCTGATGGATACTCTGGAAGTCCTATCAGCCAAGAATGCTCTGATCCAGTTGGTAGCGTTCTGAGCTAGGTTGAAATTGTTTGCTAGAGTGTTACAGAGTTTATCGTGGTCAACCAGATCGAAGGCCGCTGAGAGGTCCAGGAGCATCAGTAGACAGAGTTTGCCTGCTTCTCTAGTGGCATCCATTTGGATCTTCAGATCAAGGAGGGCTGTCTCTGTGCTATGGTTGGGACGGAATCCTGACTGGCGGTCTCCTAGTAATTGATGTTGTTCCAAATGGTTCTGAATTTGGCAGTAGACTATTTTGTCAATTATTTTTAGGAGAAATGGGACCGTTGTAATAGGTCGGGAATTAGTGGGTATTGTTGGGTCCAGGGATGCTTTTTTTAGAAGTGGTGTCACCCAAGCTTTTTTGATACTGGTGGGGACTGTGTTTGTGAGGAAAGAGGCATTGATGAATTCGGTGATGATAGGTGTGAGGGTGGGGGCATATAGTTTCACTAGGTGGGAGGGGAATTGGTCTTCTTTACAGTTGGAAGCTTTGAGTTTCATTATGGTGTCAAATACTTCTTTGTTAGTCACTGGTGTGAATTAAAATGGGGGGCCAGTAGTGGCATTTGATGTGGTCATTGATATGGTGGGTGGAGTTTTGTCAGCTAGGAGCGTTTTTTTACTATCGATTTTACTTTGCAGTAGGAGGATTTTAGATGAGAGTGTGTTTTGAATAGTGGTGCACCAGTCATTGCTAGCGTTAGAAGGCGCTAAGGTTTGACAAGGGTTTTCGAGCTCTCTAATGATGGTAAACAGTTCTTTGCTGTCTGAGAACGCATTAGTAATGTGGAGGTTGAAGGCATTGGCTTTTTGGGTGATTATTGCTGATTTATAAGTTTTGTTGGCTTCAGCGAAGGCTAATGCCGATTCTGGGGTATTGTTTTTCTTATGGAGGTGTTCAAGTGATCTTTTTGTGCGTCTTAAGGCTACAAGTTCCTCATTAAACCAAAAACAGGAGCGTTTGTCAGGTCTATGGGTTTTAGTGGTGATGGGAGCAAGTAGGTCAATAGTTTGGGTAAGGCATTGTTGGTATTGTTCTGCTAGATAGGAGGGGTTGTTAGTGCCTAGAGCCATATGGGCAAGGGCAGCACTCAGGGCTGGAGTGAGTTTGTCGGAAGAGAACTTTTTGACATTTCTAGTTTCGAATGTTTCTGGTTTTTTAGGGGTGATGTGATCTGTACTGGCATTGTCTATAGTGAAGTTAATTACATAGTGATCTGACCAATTGACTGGGAGGATGGAGTCAATGGTGACTAGAGTGTTAAGAGTGAGAAGCCATTCTAAGGTTCTTCCTTTTCGAGTGGGTGGGTTTATCTATCAGTTGTACGAAGTTCATTTCTGGCATGGCTGTATAGAATGTAGATGCTTCTGAGTCCAGGGGGTCATTGTATCCTAAGTTAAAGTCACCGAGGACTATGCATTTAGTTTTAGGCTTGATGAGGGATGTTAGGAGTAGTGGGATGTCCAAGTCGGGGTGGGTATTTTTATTGGGTGATCTGTACACCACTAGTAAATTAGTAGTGGTTTTGGGGTTGGAAGTATACTTAACTAGTAGGAGTTCATAACCTTGTATCTGTTCTATTGGACAAGCTCTGATTTCCAGAGTGGTTTTGGCTATTATGGCAACTCCACCTCCTTGGGTATCTGTCCTGTCTTTTCAAAGGATGCTGAATCCTGGGGGAATGGCAATAGTTCATTTTATAGGTTACAATAAGTTCATTTTATAGGTTATACAGGTTAAGTGGCAGTTACACTGTTTATATGCATTAATAAGAGTTGTACATGTATTGTGCAGATAATATGCATACCTGTAGTTTGTATTCATGCATGTGGATATGCATGCAGTTGCAAGTAGAAATCCTGGAGACTTGTTGAGTACTTTTTGTAGTAGGTGCTTTCCAATGATATGAGACATGTACTCAGAGTGATCATCAGTATAATTGAAGTGCTGAACTCTGATGATGGAGTTAGATGTAGAAGTCTTGGATGTGATTGATGGATGGTTGTGTGACTGCTTAGCTGTATCCAATGAGGGAATGACAGAGAGATTGAAGTGGAAAGGGTGGAAGGGCTGTCCAAGAGTCACACTGTCTGTGGACACTGCGGCTGTCCGTGGACAGGGCGTGCCACCTCCAGGGTTTTCCAGCAAATCCAGCATGGAAAGGGGACTGTAGGGATCAGACAATCAGATGTTGAGGTTGTGGATGTGTGCTGAAAGAGAGTGAGTGTAGTGAAGATAGCAGAGGTGGAGAAAGTCAGGGTGTTGGTGCTTGGAGATATGTTTGTCTATGGTTTACAGCAGTATGCTCAATGCAGGCATGTGGCAAACAATTTTGATGTTAAACGAGTGGAGGTGGTGTGGAGCACTGTGCGTGATTGCAATGTACAGGGAATTGTACACATTTCTGAAGATATGGTCAGGATGAACAGTCCCCATGTGGTAGTTTTGAATTATGGAGTTTTCCATTTGGGCAATGTCAGTGCCCCTACTTTGTTGGCAGATTTGGAACACTTGGTTCAAGCAGTAATGCACATCCTTCCAAATTGCAAAGTGATTTTTTCTGGATTAGTACCTAGGGCAATATGGCCAATAGTTCTGTTTTTTTGTCCTGAGCAAAACATTGCTAGGTGTGCAATCAACCGAGGCATGTGTGCTTTCATGCTTAGAGCTGGTATGTTCTTCTGTAATAATGCGAACATTGATTCCAGTAATGCTGTTAATTTTGAAGAAGATGGTATTTTCTTATCTTTTTTGGGAAATGCCATTCTGTTTTGGAATGTAAGGGTTGCTTTGGAGAAGGTTATGTGAATATTTTAGGAATAAAGTAAGGAAATAAAAAACCCAAAAAGTACAAAATAACAGGTGTTTGTCAAGCATCTGCAAAGTAAACAAAACAACTCTTTTCAGAGCCATCCTCAAAGAGGAAATGGTGCACACTATTTAAATTTACATTCACCACGCTCAGGTTTTCAATATTTCCGCGGACATTGCGTATTACATGCAGGGATTTTGGGGTGGAGAGGCATGCAAATGAGAATGAGCAGAGCAAGTGATTGGTCAGTAAAGTTTAGTGGGTGTGTTGTGTAAAGAGAGAGTTTGTCAGAAAGTATTTTTCCTGAAAGAAGAACAGTTAGCTATGGCTGTGTGTTTCAGAAAACAGATTATTTGTATTTTGGGAGACTCATGGATACATTGGTTGGAGGTGCATGCAGAACCCTGTGGAGTAGCTGCAGATCTTGGATTCCCTTATGTGGAAGTGCACTGGCATGGAGTACGTGGAATGAAGTGGTTGGACTTGGTACCTCTCTGTGCTACTTTGGAGACAGAGCTTCATCCAGACATAATTATAATTCATTGTTGAGGGATCAGTTTAGGACAAGTGTCAGGAATTTCTTTGCAATTTGCGATGAAAGAACGACTTGGGAAGGTCATGGACATGTTTCCAAATTCCTAAGTAATTTGTTCTCATATTGTGCAGAGACAAATGTGGCTGCGTTCTTCTTCATTTGATCCACAAATGGAGAAAGCAAGGCGGAATGCTAATAAGGCTGTTTGTGCCTTTCTAAGGGATGTTGGCATGTCCTCTTTCCACAATGAAAATATGATGTTTCGTAGTACACACATTTTTCGCAGAGATGGAGTTTATCTTACTTATGCTGGTAATCAGATTTTTCTGGGAAATGTACAAAATGCATTGCAACCTTTTGTGGAATTACAGCCATTCATTGTGCAGTAGGTGTTGACTATTTCAAGTTTTTGAAACACAAAAAAACACCACCAAAAGACTCTTTTCAGAGCCACCACTTCCTCCAAGAGAAAATTGCAATGGTTTTGAAAGGGCATCACACCAAAATTTTAGATGTCCGCGAACTGTCTGCGGACTTCTTAAAATACACAGGGCTCTGCTCCATTTATTTGTCACTTCTATTTTTAGACTGTGAAAGGCGGCTCTGAAAAGAGATTTTTTGGGAGGATTTTTGTTGTTTTATATTTTTTATATTTTTTTTATACACAACACACTAGGAGAGGAGGGGAAAGGAGGGTATGGGGGACACCAACCATGGGGATAAGAAAGGGCAGGTGGAGAGAGGAAGATGTTGGGTGGGCCTTACTTAGGTAGGTAGCAGGTCTTCTCGTGCTCCGAGACCGCAGTCTCAAAAGCACTTCGAAGTCTCTCCTCCCTGCAGAGTACTGCGTCGCAGTACATACACAAAACTGTGACCCTCGAAAGGTAAGAGTCATCAGTATTGTGAATGGTCCGTGAGGCAGCTGGAGGGATGCAATCTCCCATAGGAGTGTCTCTTGTGGTGAGAGGAGCGGAAACAGAGGATATAGTAGAGGAACTCAACCTACTGCGTTGATCACAAGGTACAACTTTGCGAATGGCACCACCGTGGAACGACCTTAGGTGTCGCTTCATAGATGTTGTACCAAAGCTGTACGAACCAGACCTCCCGTGACTCAGCACCATTTTGCACTGGTTGCAGATGACCTTGTTCGCACGTGCCTTGGGTATGTCACCATGAATGGTAAATAACCGCCACACCCAAGACTCACGGCAAGTGCTGGTAGTAGGGACTTCCACTACCTCATCCTCGTCATCCTCTTCATCCTCCTCCTCTACATCCTCACGCCTGTTCCCCTCTTCAAGCCCTTGGGGAGGTGGTGGTGGTGGAGGGGATGGAGGTGGTGCTGAGACATATGTAGCACCAGTTGGAGCAGCAAGTATTGATGACATCAGGTCTGATGGAAATCAGCAGCAAGAGCAGCAAAATCTGGAAGATTACCAGCAAAGTAGACAATGCTCTGTCAGATAGCTAGAAGCACAATGAGGATGAGTTCTGGGGTGTGACCTTTTAGAGGGGTGCATGTGCATGCTTTGCGGACACCCGTGCTGTCCGCAGACAGATCGAACATCCAAAAAATATGTAGAAAGTCAGGGTCATTGTCTGCGACATGTGCTATGGTGAGATTTTACTATAAAATACTGTGGATTGACTGAAAAGGTACTTTTAAAATGTTTGGGGTCCCGGACAGTGTCTGCAATTCAGGACACATGCTCAGCATGAGTGCGGTCACATGATGAAGTCACGAACACGTTCGCGAAGGGAACAGGTGTCTGCAGGACACCAAATGTACAGGAACGGCTGTGCGCATGCGTGTGGGTGTTCTACGGACAGTGTTCGGGTCCTGAAACTAATTAAAAGTGTGACACAAGTGAAACGAACAGTTACAGACAGGTGCGATGTTCGTAGGACTTATGGGTGTGGAGCGCATGTGCGTAGATGTTCTACAGGCAGTATGGACAGGCATATTGTCCTTAGGACACCCCCATTTTGGTTAATTACGGACAACTCGGACACCGCGCATGTTCTTAGAACAGTTTAAACTTGACTGCAGACATTACGGACAGGCATAGTGTCCTTAGGACACCCCCATTTTGGTTAATTACGGACATCCCAGACACCCCTGCTGTCTGCAGACATCTTAACTGCCTTTTAAAAAAAGAAATAAGACACAAAGGACTGAATTAAAACACATGTATTTTTTTTAAATTATATACAGATATAAAATTTATGAAAGAGAGGGGGAAGCATAAACTGACACAAACACAGGGGAATTAGCGGTTTGGAGAGGATGGATGGGAGGAGATGATGTTTTGGAAGTCTCACCGTAACGTTTTTCTTGGAGGGGAAGGTTTGGGGATAGTTGACTGGGACATGGAGAGGAGGAACAGGTACATGTGGGACAATTATATTTAATTGTTTCTTTTATGTGGTCCTCCATAAAATGTTTTAAAAGATTGAAATTTTCCATTAGCATGACCATTTTTTCTTCCATGCGGTGCAGAATATGTTCTAAGGTGTCTTTAGGTGTATTATTCTCAATGTTTGTATGGTCTGTGAAAAAAATAGAAATGTTAAGTACACATGAAGTTATGATTATTAATTTGGTTATATAGAGAAGTGTCTACCAGTAGTATCATTATCTACAGTCATTTCCTCACATGGAAAACGTTCCTCAAGACATTCCAAAGTACTGGCCATTTCTTTGTAAAAAAAAATATATATATATATTCAGTTAAAAAACTTTTATTAAAGGGACGTTATGGTTAAGTTCTGCTACTAAAAACCTATGAAATTCAGTGAAAAAAACTTTGTAGAAGGGACATTATGGTTAAGTTGTGCTACTAAAAACAAATGAAATTCAGTGAAAAAAACTTTGTTAAAGGGACTTTATGGTTAAGTTGCGCTACTAAAAACCTATGAAATTCAGTGAAAAAACTTTGTTAAAAGGATGTTTTGGTTAAGTTGTGCTACTAAAAACCTATGAAATTCAGTGAAAAAACTTTGTTAAACCAGTAGTTTAAAAATCGAGGTGTCCTGAAGAACACTATACCTGTCCGTACTGTTCGCTACCAAGTTGAAACTGTTCTAAGAACACAAGCGGTGTCCTGAAATGTTCGTAATTAAACGAAAATGGAGGTGTCCTAAAGAACACTATACCTGTCCGTACTGTTCGCTAGCAAGTTGAAACTGTTCTAAGAACACAAGCGGTGTCCTGAAATGTTCGTAATTAAACGAAAATGGAGGTGTCCTAAAGAACACTATACCTGTCCGTACTGTTCGCTAGCAAGTTGAAACTGTTCTAAGAAAAACAAGCGGTGTCCTGAAATGTTCGTAATTAAACGAAAATGGAGGTGTCCTAAAGAACACTATACCTGTCCGTACTGTTCGCTAGCAAGTTAAAACTGTTCTAAGAACCCAATTGGTGTCCTGAAATGTTCGTAATTAAAAGAAAATGGAGGTGTCCTAAAGAACACTATACCTGTCCGTAATGTTCGCTAGCAAGTTAAAGGGCCTCATTACGACCCTGGCGGTAAGGGGTTTACGCCAGCGTTAGCTGCGCCGACCCCTTACCGCCAATTACGAGGTCCCTTAGCGCCATGGCGCTTTTAACATCTGCTTTTAGCAGGTGTTAAAATCCATGGCGCTAAGGGACCATGGAGTTAATTACGCCACCGTAATTTACGGTGGCGTAATTAACGCCTTCCCCACTCCCATTATGCCCTATGGGGCAAAAATGGGAATGGGGAAGGGTAAATGGGGATTGGGGACTTACCGCCCCCGCCAACCTTGGAATGGGGCGGTAAGTCCGCCAACCACCATGGCGTAAACGTAGTTTACGCCATGGTGGTAAAGTCACGGCCCAGGCGGTAACTTACCGCCTGGGTCGTAATGAGGCCCAAACTGTTTTAAGAACACAATTGATGTCCTGAAAAGTTCGTAATCAAACGAAAATGGAAGTGTCCTAAAGAACACTATATCTGTCCGTAGAGTCCGCTAGCAAGTTTAAACTGTTCTAGAACATACACAATGTCCAGAAATGTTTGTTTGATGTGTGATGCCCTTTTAATTAATTCAGGACCCGAACACTGTCCGTAGAACATCAACGCGCATGGGCAAACCAACGTCCGTGCATTTGGTGTCCTGCGGACAGGAGCTTCCTTCGCGGACCTGTTTGAGAAGGGATCATGTGACTGCACCCATGCTGATCACGTGTTCTGAATGCGGACACTGTTCGTGTCCCCTAACAATTTAAAAGTACATTTTCGAGTAATCCACAATATTTTTCCATAAAAACTCATCTTGGCACAAGTCCCACATAGTAATCCTGAGTTTCTACATATCTTTTGAAACTTTTTGAACCCTTTTTTGTGTTCGATCTGTCCGCGGACAGCGGGCATGTCTGCGAACCGCGTACAAGCACCCCTATAAAAGACCACGCCCTAGAGCTTATTCTCATTGTGTTTATGGCTATTCTTCAGAACACAGCTATTTCTCCAGCAACTTGCTGATTACACCATCGAGATGGCATCCCTGGCTGCAGAACTGCCACCTGGTGCTGCACCTGCTTGAGCACCACCCCACCCCCTCCACCACCTTCCAAGGGCCTGAAGAGGGGAACAGGAGTGAGGATGCAGAGGAGGAAGAAGAGGATGATGAGAATGAGGTAGACTAAATCCATACTACCCGCACTAGACGTGAGTCTTAGGTGTGGCGGTTATTTTCCATTTATGGGAATGGTCCTAAGGCTTGTGCAGACCGTGTTATCTGCAATGAGTGCAAATGATAGTCAGTCGCGGGAAGCACGGTTTCTGCAGCTTTGGGACCACGACCATGAAGCGACACCTGAGGTAGTTTCACTCTGGGGCTATTCGCAAGGTTGTACCTTGCGAAGAACGTAGTAGGTTGATTTCCTCTACTTCATCCTCTGTTTCTGATCCTGTCACCACAAGGACCACCTCTGTGGGACAGCGTCTTCCTCAAGCTGCCTCACAGGCCATACAGAATTCTGATGACCCTTACCTTTCGAGGGTCACAGTTGTATGTATGTACTGTGACACAGTACTCTGCAGGGGGGAGCGACTTCGGAGTGCTTTTGAGACTATCGTCTCAGAGCACAAGAAGACCTGCTCACTACCCAAATAAAACCCACTCTACATCTTCCTCTCTCAGCTCACCCTTTCTTATCCCTGTGGTTGGTGTCCCCCCCTTTACCCTCCTTTTCCCTCCTCTCCTAGTGTGTCGTGTCTAAAAAACCAAAAAAAAATACAAAATTACAAAAATCAAAAAAATAAGGCTCTTTTCAGAGCCGCCTTTCACAGTTAAAAAATAGAAGTGAAGATAAATAAAGCAGGACCCTTTGTATTTCTTAAAAGTCCGGGGACAGATTGCGAACATTAAAAAAATTGGGGTGCTACCCTATTGTTACCATTGCATTTTTCTTTGGGAGGTGTTTGTATGTCAAAAATTATAAATACTTAACACCTACTTCAACATGGATGCTGTATTTCTAAAAAAGGTCGCAATGCATTTTGTACATTTCTCAGAAAAATCTGATTGCCAGCATAAGTAAGATGGACTCCATCTCTGCGAAAAATGTATGTACTACGAAACATAATATTTTCATTGTGAAAAGAGGACATGCCAAAATCTCTTAGAAAGGCACAAACAGCCTTTGCGCCTTCCTTTTTCCATTTGTGGACCAAATGAAGAAGAAAGAAGCCACATTTGTCTCTGCGCAATCCGCAAAAATATTACTTGAGAATTAGGAAACATGTCCATGACTTTCCCAAGTCCTTCATTCATAGCAAATTGCAAAGAAATTCCAGACACATGTCCTAAACTGTTCCCTCCACAATGAATTACAATTATGTCTGGATGTTGCTTTGTTTCCAAAGTAGCACAGAGAGGTAGCAAGTCCAACCACTTCATTCCACGTACTCCATGCCAATGTACTTCCACATGTGGAAATCCAAGATCTACAGCTACTCCACAGCTTTCTGCATGCACCTTCAACCAATGTATCCACAAATCTCAACACGCCCACTAAACTTTCCTGACCAATCCCTTTCACTGCTCATTCTCATTTGCATGACTTCTGAACCCAAAAATCCCCGGATGTAACTCCTGATGTCCGCCAACTACCACCATGTCCGTGGACATATCGTAACATGAACAGCCCTTCTACCATTTCCACTTCACTCTCTGTGCCATTCCCTCATTGGATGTAGCTAAGAAATCACATGTCCATGCACCAATCACATTCAAGACCTCTACATCTAACTGCATCATCATAGATCAGCACTGCAAATGTACTGTGAATCTCTCTGAGTACAAGTGTCATATTATTGGCAAGCACCATCTACAAGAATACAAGAAGTACTGTACAAGTCTCCAAGATTTCTACTTGCAGCTCCATGCATATCCATATGCATGAACACAAACTACAGGTATGCACATTTTCTGTACAGTACATGAACACATTTTCAAACTGACTTTTAGCTTGTGTAATTTGTAAAATGAATCTATTGTCTTTTTCCAATTTCCTAAAATCAACTATCACTTCTAAACCTTTATACTATTTACTTTCTTTATACACACACTATCAAATCATGTTAAACTAACATTTTTTAAATGTTATTTATAGACTACATATATTCAAAAAGAATTGCATGCATGCACACTCTATGTTCCAATCTAAAAAAATAATACTTATACAATTACATTTATTTACTTATTTATTTATTTGATTACTTTAATTTAAGCATGACATTAAGGCACTATTACCTAGAACAGCATAGTTACAGAAATGGTGGTATTCAGTGGTACATTATGAATTTCACAAGACATACTAAAGATATTTTGTTTGTTACAGTTACTCATTGCAATACAATTTGTTTTTCAAGAACATATAATATGTATTGAACTGGTGCGACATATCTTATGTGAATAATGCTTTTAAGGAAGGCGCTGAGGATTTCAATTAAAAAAATCAATATCTAAATTAAAAACAATTAAAAACAATGCTATATACGAACAAAATTACTAATTTGTTTCTTTTACAATTGCAGTGAAGACCATTCTCCTGAAAAGAAGCAGCCGAATTTCAAGAACAAAGAAGAACTAAGAATTAAACTGCTCATTTTAGAAGAAAAGTAGAATATCACCATAATATTTGTATTATTACTCAAACATACTGTAACGTTAATTCATGCTATTTCTGTGCCTAAAAATAGAGATTATGCACCATTCTGTCCAAAAATCCCGATGTCTTAAACAGTGATTTACAGCCAGAATGGCTCACAAATTCCTACTTTTGGACACACAAATTACCCAACTCAACCGCTAGAATTTTCATATTATAGAACAAACAACTGTTTTTATTGTATACATTAGATTTACTATTTTTACTTCTCCACACCACTAGCTTATTTTTTTCTGTCATCTGAACCTGAGTTTAGTAACATATTAATTGAACAATACACATCCCTACTAGTTGTAGTTCCCAATGCACAGACACCATTACATACATCATCTTACTTAAACACTCATGCACACAGCACACATACATTGCAGAACACCCCAACCCATACGTTCTTTATTTTTTTCAACAGACCCTAAAGAATTCCTACCAAAAGTCAAGTCAAGTCAATGCAGAAGTAGAGCAAATGAAAATAAAAGTGTCCAACATAAGCATCCATCTCTAGCAGAATTTGTAAAAAAAAAGTTGAAACAAAAACAAAACAGCTAATACAGTCATTTAGTGAAACACAAGAAGTTTCAAGTACAAAAACTTTGCCTCCTCTATCAAAATGTAAAACAAACCAAAAAACAATTAACAGAAAATCATCTATCACTACATCTATCACTACAGATAAAACTACTTCTTTAAATTTTAATATAGTGCAAAGTAAGCATACCAAGAAAAGTATTTTAGCCAAAATGTTCCGTCACAAAGTCCTTCAAAATCTTATAAAAACTGGAGAGAAATCAGGTTCTATGCTTAAAACCTATCGTAGGCAATTAATTTTAGAAGCGTTGATAGATAGTGCAATTCTTCTCAAAAGAAAGTTATTTATTTTAGTGTTAAACAAAATGAAACCACTAACAAAACTAATAACTAAATTACAAAAAAGACTTCTCAATAAACGAAATGTCAACAAAAAGAACTTCTTAAGTATCTGCGGAGGTGAATGGAGTCACACTACGAGCATAGAACCATACTTAAATGAAGAAGCGTACAAACAAAAGCAAACAAATACAATTGCCATACATAGCAGTGGTCGAGGTTATGAAAAAGTTAATAATACCATAATGGAACAAGAACTACTCCTTACAAAAATATGCCCTGAAAACTTAGAATTACCCCTCCATTCAACTGAATCAGAATGTCTAGTGTACAAATGGCCATGCACGTCAATATGTAACATTCCTAAACACTTTTTCAAGTCTTTACGCCAATTCCTCAATCAATATGTAAAAAGCAAAGACAAAATCAAAATTAAACTACTGCAAAATATGGATACCTGTCCAGTGCGCAAATACAAAGGACTACAAGGACATTCATTGGCCTGCAGTATAGGACCTACTTGTAAAACCACCTTCCATGATATCAAAAGAATATCAACACATCATTCAACTATAAGAAATCTAGTCTATAAACTTTACTATGCTAAAAGTCCTGCTTTAGCACTAGCAAATTTAAATAACATTCTTCTACATGGTACAGCGAAAGACCTACTTCAAGAAATTGACTATATCCAGAAAAAATATTTTGGAAGTGAAAGCCATTTACAGAATGAAATAGCTTTAAACCAAATTAGCAGCAATTCTACACATGGCAACCTTTTGCTAAACACATACAAAAAAGAAATATTAAAATTTAAAAGTACATCAGCTGAAGTACCAAACCATGTATGTGTATATTGCCGCAGAACTTTTTATAAACGTAACACGAAAACTGTAGACCTATCATATAAAATAGAAGACAATGAAGATTCTAAATGTTTGAATTAGCTCTCTACCTTGTAGCTGAAAACAAATATGAAATAAGTGACCCCTTAATACTTTGCAGTTACTGCACTACAAAACTTGACAATAACCAAACTCCTTCACGTGCTATCACAAATAATTTGGAATTATACCCACTACCAAAACCCCTACAAAAACATCATAATTCAAACAGTACACCCATTTCAAGCAATAATACGCCTTCAACCAAAAACAGTAAAATTACCTCCCTCTGAATTGGTAAAAGGCATTCATGGAAAAGTAGTTTATTTACCATTAGATCTAAAAGAAAATGTGCATACTCTAGGAGTGCAACATCCAATCCAGCAATCTTTAATTATCTTAGTAAATGGAGTACCTACAAAAGACAAAAAAATATGGCAACAGCTGGTAGATTTACATAAAGTTAGACAAGCCTTACAATATCTTAAAGAGAATAATGAATATTACAAAGAAATTAATGTTGAAGAAAACTTGAAAGATACAACTGAAATAATTCAAGAAACACAAGAAGCTGGTCAATTTGAGCTACTAGATCCTGCTACAATATCAAATACTTTAGACCATTATACAATTCATCCTTTGCACTCTAATGACACCATAGAAGATGCACTGGAAACATACCAAATGCGTCAAACAAAAGGATCACCAATCAGCATATGGGAAAAAAGTATAGAAGCACGTGCTTTTCCTCTACTCTTTCCTACTGGCAAAGGAGGAAGGGATGATGATAGACCTATTCAAATATCAGCTTCAGAATACCACTCATTACGGATCTATTCTGAAGATCCCAGATTTAGACAAAATGTGGAATACATATTCCACCTACTCTTTGAAAGTGAACTAGCAACTTTATGTTACGGAGTTGCACACATATTAAAATCAGGATCCCACTTTCAAAATATGACAGCTACACAATTATTACAAAAAGTGCAACACAATGATGAGGTTTTACAATCAAACATTACAAATCTATTAGCAAATATGCATGGTACTGAAGAGTACTGGTTTCAACGTCATGGAGATGTACATTGTATGATCAGAAACCTTGACCCACCCACTTGGTTTGTTACATTAAGTTGTGCAGAATATGCATGAGAAGATTTACATGATTTCCTACGCATATGAAATAAAAAGAAAACAAACATAGATATACTAACACCAGGAGAACTTTGTTCTTTGGATCCTGTTAATGTTTCAAGATATTTTCACCATCGCTTCATTGCTATGCTACATTTTATTTGTAATAAAACTGTTCCTCCCCTTGGAGAAGTGCAACACTTCTTTTGGAGAAAAGAATACCAAGCCAGAGGAGCACCACATATCCACAAGCTTTTATGGATTAAAAATGCTCCTAAATTTGGTCAAGACAGTGATGCCACTGTTTTACAGTTTATTGAAAAATATGTCACTTGTGAAATTCCATCACAATCCTCAAATAGTGACGTTCATGCACAAATTTTACAATTTCAAAGACATAAATGTGGCAAATATTGTCGTCGCAAATACAAAAACAAAGGGAAATACTACACCAAATGCCGATTTGGTTTCCCTATAGCATTTACAAATACAGGTCAAGTGAACAACCTCATGTCTTCAGTTAGACATAGTGTTAAAGGTAAGTCACCTAAAATAATGCAATCATTGCCCACTTATGGAATGCAAACATAGATGTGCAGTACATTGCAGACAATTCTACTGCAGTTGCACGATATGTCACAGCATACTTAACCAAAGCAGAAAAGACAGAGCTCCGAGACCTCTGGAATGACTTGTCATCAGATAAAACAGTGTCTCAAAAATTATACAGCTTGGGCATAAAAATGCTCTCCCATAGAGAATGTGGATCATATGAAGCAGCTGATCGTTTAACTGGTACTGCATTGTTTGGTAAATCTGAAAATATAGTATGGCTAAGTCTTGGTCCAGCTAAATCTAGAAAAAGAGTTCTAAAAACATACGAAGATATAGAAACAATAGCCAAACATGAACCCAACAGCCAAGAAATTTTAAAAAACAATTTATTGGACACATACTACCCAAATAGAAGTAATACTTTGGAAACCATGTGTCTATACCACATAGCCCAAAACTACACATACAAAATTAATATAAACCCTGATGAAAAAAAAGGTAAATACAGAGTGACAAACTGTGAAGGCAGCTTAGTTAAACTCACTAAACCAAATTTAATTAATCATATCAAATTGTCATTGAAGACTCCTGCTACAACTCTTTAAACCATGGAGAAAAGAAGAAGAAATACTAGAAAACTATGACTCATATGAAGATGCTTTCAAAGCAAATGAAAGCACTGTAACTGATGAAAACTTTACACAATACAAAACAATGTTGCACAATGAACAGCAACACGAAGAAGAACTCCAGGCCCAACTAGATAAAGACAATCCTGACAGTAGTCAACCTTCTGTAACAGGAAGCCAAGAACCACTGGGAGAACCACTAATAATAAATGAGGCAGAATTAGCTATGATAGAAGTAGAAAACACCATGTGTCAGTATGAAGATAAAGAAGACTTAACTATACTACAATCAAAACTAAACAACGAACAACGTAGCATTTTTGAAGAAGTAACAAAACAAATTGCACATGGTGTACAATGTTCCTGCCATAATTATAAACCTATACTGCTGTAAGTCAGTGGTGAAGCTGGTTCTGGCAAAACATTCCTAATCAAAATCATCAGTAAATTCCTTCAACAATTGACAAACAACAAACTGTCAGCTGTTGTCACTGCCCCCACAGGGTTAGCTGCCTACAACATAGGTGGTGTCACTTTACACCGATTACTACTATTGCCAGTAGAACACCAAAACAGATTAGACTACTACAAACTTTCTGCAGAAGCTGCAATGGAACTACGCAGAGTATTGAAACAAATGAAAATGCTACTAATAGATGAAGTGAGCATGGTCTCCAACCTAATGTTGGCTTTGATTCACCTCAGATTACAAGAAGTACTGAAAACAAACTATGAAGAGCTCTTTGCAGGAAAACACATTATTGTTTTCGGAGATCTTCTTCTATTGACACCAGTAAAAGGTGAGCCTATTTTTAAAACATTAGGGCACAAACTCTGCGGTAAAAATGTTGGCAGCTTTGGAAATGTCAACCTTTGGCAACATTTTCAATACAGAGAATTAACAGAAAACATGCAGCAATCTGCAGATCTCACTTATGCCAACATCTTAAAAAGTATCAGAGTTGGTATACTCTCTAAAGAAGCAGAAACAATATTGAAAACCCAGCAAATTAATGCACTTCATGGCGATAATGCATGTGCTATAGATGTTATGGAACAATTAGCCCACAAAAATGTCACTTGTATGGCCTTAATGCCAACTCTTGCAAGCTGTTTCAAATTCAATTAAATAATGTTAAGTAAAGAAATGCAACCAATAATGGAAATTAGCAGCACAGACAAACTAGATGTACATGGTATGACACTACCGATGTGTGACCAAGCCACAACAAGACTAAATAGTTTAGAAAAATCAATCTCAAACACAGCAGGCTTAGAAAGATATTAAAATGGCCATGCACCCAACACTCTATGCCCTGGCCACAACCACCGCAGCATATCACACCAATAGAGTAAAACATTTCAACTATGGCCTATGGAAACTTTTAATGTCCGCGGACATTACCAGTGTTCTAAGAACACTTTCAATTTTCCAGCGAACAATACAGGCAGCGTCTTCAGAACACCCCCTATGAACATTTCAGTACAACGCAAAAGTTCTTAGAACACTTTCAACTTGCCATCGAACAATACGGAAAGCGTCTTCAGGACACCCGCTACGAACATTTCAGGACACCGCGAGAGTTCTTAGAACACTTTCAACTCAACAACGAACAATACGGACAGCATCCTCAGGACACCCCCTACGAACATTTCAGGACAACGCGTGTGTTCTTAGAACACACCCCCATATTGTTTATGTGCGAACATTTCAGGACAACGCGAGAGTTCTTAGAACACTTTCAACTTGACAACGAACAATACGGACAGCGTCCTCAGAACACCCCCATTTTGTTTATTTGCAAACATTTCAGGACACCCCGAGTGTTCTTAGAACACTTTCAACTTGCCATCGAACAATACGGACACCGTCTTCAGGACACCCCCTGCGAACATTTCAGGACACCGAGACAGTTCTTAGAACACTTTCAACTTGCCATCGAACAATAGGGACAGCGTCTTCAGGACAATCCCTACGAACATTTCAGGACAATGCGTGAGTTCTTAGAACACACCCCCATTTTGTTTATTTACAAACATTTTGGACACCGAGACAGTTCTTAGAACACTTTCAACTTGCCATCGAACAATACGGACAGCGTCTTCAGGACACCCCCTACGAACATTTCAGGACACCACGAGAGTTCTTTAAATACTAAAGGACAAGGCGAGAGTTCTTAGAACACTTTCAACTTGACAACGAACAATACGGACAGCGTCATCAAAAACCCCCATTTTGTTTATTTGCGAACATTTCACGACACCCCAAGTGTTCTTAGAACACATTCAACTTGCCACAGAACAATACGGACAGCGTCCCCAGAACACCCCCATTTTGTTTATTTGCAAACATTTCAGGACACCGCAAGTGTTCTTTGAGCATCTTCAGGACACCCCCTACGAACATTTCAGGACACCGCGGGAGTTCTTAGAGCACTTCAGGACAACGTGTGTGTTCTTAGAACACACCCCCATTTTGTTTATGTACGAACATTTCAGGACAACGCGAGAGTTCCTAGAACACTTTCAACTTGACAACGAACAATACGGACAGCGTCCTCAGAACACCCCCATTTTGTTTATTTGCGAACATTTCCGGACACCCCGAGTGTTCTTAGAACACTTTCAACTTGCCATCAAACAATACGGACAGCATCTTCAGGACACCCCCTGCGAACATTTCAGGACACCGAGACAGTTCTTAGAACACTTTCAACTTGCCATCGAACAATACGGACAGCTTCTTCAGGACACCCCCTACGAACATTTCAGGACAACGCGAGAGTTCTTAGAACACTTTCAACTTGACAACGAACAATACGGAAAGCGTCATCAGAACACCCCCATTTTGTTTATTTGCAAACATTTCAGGACACCCCAAGTGTTCTTAGAACACATTCAACTTGCCACAGAACAATACGGACAGTGTCCCCAGAACACCCCCATTTTGCTTATTTGCGAACATTTCAGTACACCCCGAGTGTTCTTAGAACACATTCAACTTGCCACAGAACAATACAGACAGCGTCCCCAGAACACCCCCATTTTGTTTATTTGCGAACATTTCAGGACACCGCGAGTGTTCTTAGAACAGTTTCAGCTTGCTTGCGAACACAACGGACACATATTGAGTCCTCAGAACACCCCCCACTCAGTTTATTTAGAACATTTCAGAACACCCGTGATGTCCGCAGACAAATCAAACACAAAAAGAACGTCTACCACATAAAAAAGCACAACATTTAACCTATCTCATACCCTTCCATCCTCCCCAAACACTCCTACACACCAACAGACTCTACTAAATACACATTTTGAACAAACTTTCACTGCGCTGTCCGCGGACGTCCGCGAATCCAAGATGGCGGGCGCTACCGAAAATCTGACGCGCTTCATACTTACCACCGTCCAATCAGCGAACACGACACATGTCCGTGGACATCACGCAAGCCGATTGGCCAATCAGGACACTGTCCGCGGAGCGAACAGGGAAGTGTGTCCGCGGACCGAACACAGATATCACTAATTTTTTTTACCTACTTTTTGGTCATTTTAGAAAAAAACTACTGGACGGATTTTCACCAAATTTGCAAAAGCACGCTTTCGGGACCAAGCCGCTGCTCCTGGTCCAAATTTGGTGAAAATCCGTCCAGCGGTTTGGGCTGTCGGCGCGAGCAAAAATGTTTTCCCATTCAGTCTATGGGGAAAAAAAAGTTTTGGGACCCCCCTTATAACTTTGCCCCTCCTGGACGAATCCTCACCAAACTTTGCAAGAAAATTCAGAGTGGGCTATACACTTTTTCTGCAAAGTTTGGTGAGGATTCTTCCAGGGGGAGCGAAGTTATAAGCCACCCAAAATGTGCTCCTCCTATGGAAACACCAACTTAACCATAACTACATGGCCACTATCGTGGCCATGTAATATTACTTTTAGTGTACCTAATACAGAAACTTTAGAAATATATAAGAAAAATGAAGTTTACTTACTAGCTTCTGGTAAATTGTGTTCTTACTGCTGTGTAGGTCTGCTGTTGTTCCTAGCTGTGCAGTTTCTGTGAGGTAATTATGTTGGAGGCATATCTTTTCTGTTTTGGTATATTCCATTTTAGTACAAATGGTATTTAAATGGATGGTTGATGTGTTACATATATAGGTTCTACTTCTTATTTATTATTAGATATAATGTGTTTGTATGCTGCTTTTTGAACTTGTGCAGTGTTTATATGACTTAATAGAACAATTTAAGATACCCTCTGAGTTTTTGGGTAGTGTTGTCCGCTTCCGTCCGCAGACATATGCACAGTCTGTGGACATCAAAATCACTAGGTAGGGGTTCAGTATGTTCTATGTCACATGTATATAAAGTCAGGGATGTTATGGTTAAGTTGCGCTACTAAAAACCTATGAAATTCAGTAAAAATACTTTGTTAAAGGGACGTTATGGTTAAGTTGCGCTACTAAAAACCTATGAAATTCTTTAAAAAAAGCGTTGTTAAAGGGACGTTATGGTTCTAAGTAAAACCGAAAAACCCCTGAAATTCGCCAGTTATGGTAAGCTAAGCAACCATAACTTGCGCCACCACCGTGTACTGCTAAGACTAACACCCAGGACATCAAAGATGGCATCACAAATGGCATTGATCACATGTTTGGCTCTCTATTTTTTCCTTTACTGATTTATCTAGGCCAGTAACAGTCAGGAACTAAAAATTCAAAAGATATTATATTTGTAGATTTATACTTCAAATATGTTCTTGCAGTAATTCACTTAGGGTCCACTCACGGCATATGAAACATATACAAAGGGGAAAACACAGACTTGGAAGACAGCAATGCTTTCTATGTATGAAGATTATTAGTAAGGTTATCAACACTGTCTTATAGTTCTGTTTTTTTTTCTGTACTTTCACTGCATATGCTCATATTTGTATGTGTTGTTGTCTGTTTGTGTTTTGTGTGTAGTAATGCAATAATGTAGTAAGTTGGTTTCATTAGGTACTTATTAAATGTTTCATAGTATGCAAAACTCTAATAAGAAAGCATTTATAATTTTAGTATTTAACATGGCAAGATTATTAATATTGCATCTTTATCTTGTCTGCTGCACACTATGCCTATGTTACTACATGTGTACTTTAGTATATTGGAAAAAACTTCATAATACAATGCTATTTGGATTAATGCATTGCTTAATGCACTGCGTACCTCATGATATCTATTCCAATAATCCTTGACACTTTTTTAAGTAACATTACAATACGAATCCCTTGTACAGACTTTTCATGAAATGTAAATGCACATGCGATGTCATCAGTGACATCATCAATGACATTTTTGATGTCATCTTTGATGTCCTGGGTGTTAGTCTTAGCAGTGCACGGTGGTGGCACGAGTTATGGTTGCTTAGCTTACCATAACTGGCGAATTTCAGGGGTTTTTCGGTTTTACTTGAACCATAACATTCCTTTAACCAAGTTTTTTTACTGAATTTTATAGGTTTTTAGTAGCACAACTTAACCATAATGTCCCTTTTACAACTTCTTTTACTGAATCTATATATACATATATATTTGTGAAAGTGTGTTTGTTTGTTCGCGGTTGGCTCCAGCCCCATCACAGTTGTTCTGCCAATATTTTGGCCCACTGACGGCATGCCAGACTGGGGTGTACTGGCGATAGTGAAATTTGACCAACTCCTCCCATTCGTCCTGCACAGGGCGGGGTCCGGCCCTGTGCTATCAGTATGGGTGGTTTTGGGAGATTGACGATTTTGGGATTGTTGGCTCCAGCCCCACAATAGTTGGTCGGATGAAATGTTGGCCCAAGGTCAACATACCAGTCTGCACTGTACTGAAAACATTGAAATTTTACCAACCCTACCAATTCGCCCTACACATAGTTGGAGCACGGTCTGGCCCTGTACTATCAGTTTAGGCGATTCCGGTAAATTGCTGGTTTTCGATTTTTCAGAAATGGGCAGTTAGGACACAATATAACATACACAAGGCTATAGAAGGCTATAGAAGATACGCCACGTGCATGTCAGCTACAGACCCGGGCCACGCAGGGGGGATATGGTTAGTATTCCTATGCAAAGAAAGCTTATTAAGATATAAAAATGGACTTGTGTGAGAACATTGAACATATGCAAGAATTTAGGGAGGCTTCTTAGCCCTCAAATGAGGTGGTAGAAAATGGCATAATCAATAATGCATGTATTGGAGTCTGAAAATGTAACTGTTCTGTTTTAAAGACTATGGATGGATATTGGTATATTGGACCAATGAATGGTGGGTTCTCAGCAGGGAGGATATTCAGTAGTGAACATCAGGCAGTATCTTAAAACCAGAAACAATGACATTATATAATGTACCAAAAAAACATACAAGGACTTTTCTTAAATGTTTCTATGTATTTGTACCCATGACAAATAAAGAAATAGCGCCAAAAAACATAAAAAAGCAATAGGCAATTTGTTATACAGTCTGACTAGTTTCTGGACAATACAATTAGAGAGCCTTTCTGCCCTCAGATGAGATGACTTTCACAGAGCACCAACCAAAGTAATCTTTCAATGTGGTTTAATTGAAGGTGTGGCTAGCAGCAGAGAAGAACAGTGTCATAGGATCACCCTACCCTTCTACTGGCACCAAATTCTGTATGAGAGAGGAATACCTATACTTCTACAAGGGACAGATATAAGCAAGAATAACCCACCTCCGCAATAGGCAACTCTCACTGGTAAATCACTAAATCATCTTGCCAAGATGTTCCACGTGCCAAGGGTCTGACCTGCATGTCAGAGTGCAGTACAATTGTCTCCCTTCTGCCAGACATGCTTTGGATTGCCAATGAAAGGGGGTCAGGGTTAAGTTTCATTCAATATTTAGCCTTCAACAAAAGCCCGTAGCTTAGACATTTCTAGCTGGATCTCCTTTTTGTTGACCCACTGCGTGTCTATGTTTGATACGCAACCTCTCATATTGGTACCAAGTTTCAAGTAAAAAGGTAACAGTCCCCCAATATGTAACCATATCACCTGTGTAGTGTGTGCCCCAATTGCGAATCAATGGCCATATCCAGCATGAGTGTGGATGTAAAATGTATATGTATTACTAATATTAATAGCATTCCTAGTAATAATTTGTGTTAAGTGGTTGTCTGTCAGCTTCCATTTTGCATTTTTGTGTATCTATGACCTCAACAGCACCACCTTTTTCAACTGGATTTATTAAAATGTCCTTGTTTGTTTGGAGTGTTCTAATTGCCCTTCTCTCTTGAGGGTGATGTTATGTTTAGTCGCCTGTTATTTGGGGAGTATATCAAATCTTAGACACAAAGACATATGGGGGCAGCTGGGGAGCAGGTACAAGTGGATCTAGGTCACCTGGCCTAAGCCCTGCCCACCTGGTGCCTTCCTGGTTGCTGCTCTTTTTCCCTACTTAAGGAGCCCTCCAGCCTCTTTTCCTATGCAGATGGGGACCAGATGCAAGTGGATTTTGGTCACCTGGCCTAAAACCCACCCACCTTCTTAGCCCTGACTCTTCCCTCCTGCTCTTAACACTGAGATCAAGGGCAGTCTCTCACCCGGGTGTCCAAAGCAAAGGGCAGGCGAAGAAAAGGGCAATTTCTGTTTGGACCTGTTCTGAACAGGAGGATCCAGGGCCGAACCCCGGCTCAGACAGCAGGTAAGCATGTACCTATGGGTTTACACCCTCTGTCCCCACAGGCCGTGATGTTCCCTGGTGCCCCCCCTTCTCGCACACAGGTGTTGCCTGTTTGGCTTGATTCATCTACCCTGCTCCCCCCTCAATCCCCTCCAGTCTACTTCTGCAGGAGACTGTCCTGATACATTCTGGTTTCACCATCACCGTCTTGTGGCAACATCTTGTGGCAAATGCTGGATTTGACTGTTATGGACTTCATTGATTCACAGTGCGTCACCCTTTCTCATGGTGGCCCTGAATCATGCTGTTCCCATCTTCATCTTGTATCCAGGCTTGCAACATTATGAGCTACTACTGACTTCTGCAATTGTATTCTTCTCCACTCCTTTTGACTGCTTACTCTCTGTTCTCTCCTCCTCTCTCTTTCTCCCTTTTCCTATCTCCTCCCTTCCTCCCCTCCTCCCCTTAATTTCGTCTATGCGCTTACTCTATCAGAATTGTCCCTGGTCTTAGTATGATAGTAACCTCTTCTGTCTGCTTCCCTTCCCATACTTCCCCCCCCTACAGCACTATCTGAAATGTTGTTAGGCCTAGTACGTTAGTCACTTGTTTTGTTCTACCCCTCCCTTTCTGCACCCCTCTCCTTCACCTTTCATTTTGTCTGGCTCTACCAGAAATATCGTCAGGCCCAGTACAGTAATCACCAGTCTGTTGCCATTTCCTTCTCACTCTCCCCCTCCCTTCCTTATCTATGTCTCAGCTCTTGCACTATCTGAAATGTAGTCAGGCCGGCTCCAATAGTTAATTTCACATCGTATTTTCCCTTGTTCCCTCTGTTGCCTTGAAGCTCTTTGAACCACATTGTGTATAGGTGCTATATAAATAAAGGATCATTTCATATCATATACTGACAGCCAAACAAACAACTTTGGAGTGATTTGTAATGCACAGGTACTGTATTTTTTTTAAAAGATAGATCTATTTACCAGAGATGAGACCCAGTGTTTAGTATGAAAACACAAACTTGGGAGACATTTTGAAAGAAGTTTATGTTCATTATTTTCTGTTTTTATTTCCATTCAAGGGCATTTAATTTCAGAATATGCTTTGAAAATATGTCTCTGTGTGGCACAATGTTTACATTTGTTAATAGGAATTAAGAAACTAAAAGGTATATGTGTGAGATTAAGATTTACCATGCAAATATTCTGTCTTCGCATTACAGTCAGTCAGTCAAACAAGTTTATTCGGTTGTATAAAGCAACCATTAAACAACAAATAAACACAATTATTACACTGATTCAAATTACAAAATCTTAAAATTACACTTCCGTAAAAAATAGAGTTTAAAGAACATTGCCGAAGGCAGCATACAAATACATTGGCAATCGGACGGTTGCCTCGTCATGAACTACATTAAAGGATATTTTAGTAATGATTCATTTAAAAGAAAATACAAAATGCTTTAACCCATTACGAGTGCTACAAAGTTTTCTTACGAGCCCTCACCACCTTGCAGTTTCAAAATATGATTTCTAAAATACATCGCTCTTTTCAGGAACGTCAAAAGAGCCCAAGCGGTGTAAACTGATTCGGCGCTCAGGAGAAACACAAGAGCAGCTCTGTGTGTGCGGATCATCGACTTCTTAAGGGCAGGAATCAGGGACACTTTACGTATACCTGCATGCCCTATGCAGAAGAATAACAAATGAGAGAGATCCTCTCTACCGTGTCCACAAACCGGGCAACCCGCTGAGTCGGGAAAACCCTTCCATTTATAGGTGTTGCCTTGCAACCGAAGGCAATCGAACCGTGCCCTTTAATCAGCCACCTGTCCTTTTTTAACGTACTCCAAAGCAAGTAAGGTTGGATTCCCGTTAGCCAGCTAATGCTTGAATGAAATTCACCATTGCTATGGCCACGCTCTAGCAAAGTTTGTTTACTTGCTATGAATTCTCCCAGCATGGCTTTGTAAACAGACCCCTCATTTTTGGTCAAAATAATATCAGGCGGAAAAAGGGCGCCTAAATTGGCTTCACCCAGAATTGAAAAAACATACGCTAGCCATGGAATTTTTTTCCAGCCACATTTACCCAACACAGTACGAATAATAGTATGGCACAAGGAAGCATGCTCATTAGCCCACAGCCGGACCCAAAATAAAAGAGGGGCCAACGCCCACTGATCTTCCCAAAACTCCACACCCAACTCCCTATGGACGGCTATTCCAGATACACTGGACGGGAGCCTAAGCAGGTTTTTAAAAAATGTACTCTCCTTACTCTGTATTTCCACTGTATTCTGGAAACCCCAGATAGCTGCGCCATACAGAGTGGAGGCCACAGTTTGGGTACCATAGATCTTAAGGATCACATCCAAAGGCCGGCCCCTACACTTCGACATAAATCTAAAGATTCCACCTATCTGTTGGCTCATCTTAACAGATTGTTTGGCCACGTGGTCTTTACCATTTAAGGCCTCCGAAAAACTTATTCCAAGGTAATCAAAAGTCCTAACTCTGGGGATAATTTCATCAGCACATAACATGGGTTTCATGGGCACAGGACGTTTTCTACCAACGCACGCCATTACTGCAGATTTCTTAGAATTAATTTTTAAGCCCAGATTATCCATGAACCTTGAATAACCATTGATCAATATCTGTAGGGCCCTAGGTGTTCTTGCGAGAAGGACAGTGTCATCAGCATAGGCCAATACTGGAAACCCCCTTCCTCCCAAAACTAGAAAATCGGCCAATACTCCAGTCAGGTCCTGTGAAAGGCCATTAATGTAGAGGCAGAAGCAAATGGAGGCCAGTACACAACCCTGCCTCACACCACACCCCACCTGAAAGCAAGCCGTGCAGTGCCCCCCAGAGCCACTGCGTACACAGGCCTCATTATTCGTATGGAGGTCAACCAAAGCCTGTAAGATTTCCCCTGGGCACCCTAAGGACCCAAGCACTGCCCAGAGCTTAGCTCTATCTACTTTATCAAAGGCGGTGCTTAGGTCCATAAAAGCTAGATAAACAGCCTCGCCCCTACAAAACACAGAATTAGCCACCAGCAAATACAAATTAAGACACTGTTCTGTGGTGCCCACTCCAGGACGAAACCCAAATTGAATGTCAGAAAGAACTGACTGTGCCCCGAGCCAGGATTCTATACGGGCCAGCAGTATTCTCCCAAAAATTTTAAACGATGAGTCTAGTAGGGAAATTGGCCTATATGCACCGGGGCTAGACATGTCTCCCTTTTTAAAAATAGGGAATATTATAGCCCTCTTCCACGAGGAAGGATATTTCCTCGATTTTAGACAAGCGTTAAATGCCACAGTCAGAAGTGGGGCCCACAAATCAACTGGGTCCTGGAACAAATCTGAGGGTATCATATCCGGGCCAGGGGCGTGGTTGTGTGCTTGAAGCCTGATTGCCTTAGCAATCTCCTCCACTTCAAACGACAGGCAGGGGCTGCTAAAATCTGACTCGACCTCTGAATGTTCAGATCCAAATAGGCTACCAAAGTGCGCCAACCATGCCCCTGCTTCCACATGGGTGCCACTCCCCACGTTGGACCACCATCCCTCCGGGCCACTTTTTACAAATGCCCAAAAAGCCTTCTGGTCCCTCTTCATGGCGGCATTCAAAAAACCTTCCCAGGCTCCCTGTTCTATCTCCATTTTCCTTCTCTTTAACTCCTGTTGGTAGGTTTTCCTGTCTTGTGCAATCTTCGATCTAGAACTAGTTGGGTCCTTAAGGGTTCTCATTAGCGATTTCTTTGCATTTTTGCAGGCCTCATCAAACCATCCTCTCTTTAATACTTTACCATTGGACTTAGTAGTTTTAGAGAATTTTGAAGTTAATGCAGCCAATAATTCTACACATTTCTCTACAATTATATGTGCAGATTGATGATTGCCCAATATATCCAGCACAAGCGAGTTATTCTCCCTTAAGGAAAAAAGGTGTAGCCCCTCCTCTAAGATGGTACCCCATTTGATTCTTCTGGAACCTGAGAGTACCCCCAGCCGAGGGCTAGGGGCTATGGCCAGAGATTCCCGTTCCCCCAACAAACCCTTTAGCATAAGACAGATGGGCAAATGGTCACTATGAGTATCCGCCTGCACCTCAAAACTCACAACACATTCCCAGAGGTTTACTGAAATGCAAAAGTAATCAATAGTTGAACAGCCTTAAACGTTCCCTCCCCTGGGATGTCTGGGGCCTTTCGGCCATTAACAATACGGAACCCCCATTCCAGCAGCCAGAAGTTAAACTGAAGACCCTTCGGGCAAACTCTCGCATCTCTCATACACCTAGGCGAGATGTTCTCTACCAGATCCTCAAGGGGGTCAAGAGCACCCAGATCCAGCCCCCCCCATTTTTAGATTGAAATCCCCACCCCAGATGCAGGAGGTGAACTTCCTGCCTTCCTTGGACAAGAGGTTCTCAATGAACCTTTTGACCTTGGACAGTCTCTCCAAATCAGAAAAGTGAGGGCTATTGTAAAAATTAATGATGCAGATTACCTTCCCCATCCTAGTTGTTAGAGATGCAACCTGCAAAAAATCCAGCCCTGTTGGGATCAACTCAATCCCACATTCCAGAGCACCCTTAATCAAAATGCACAGACCACCAAAGAGTCTACCTCTCGGTTTTTTGTTGGCTGGGATATCAAACGAAACAAAACCATCTAAGTGAGGGGGTTCTAGGGCCCAAGTTTCTTGAAGTAGGACTATAGAGTTAGCTTGAAGAAGTTCCATCACTGGACCCAGCTTTAATTTCCTTGTTGCGCCTGCTATATTCCAAGAAAGCAGGCGCAATTGCAGATTATCTATAGCCAGACTCCTATGGGAAACTAGAGGGGTCGACACCATTGCCCCAGCCTCGATTACAGCCTCTTGTCAATCCACATCCTCACAGGACGTCAAGATCTCAAAATGGTTTTCCAGAGGCAAGGGTGTCAGAACATTTTCTGCCGGGGCATTACGCTGACCCTTTTTGGATACGGTTGTACTCCAACCGACCAGGGGGCTATTGATCGGTAACATTCTATCCATGGATGTCTATAATGTATGAGATCAGAGAGAATGTTGTGAGGTCAGACTGTTGATGTATGAGTGAGGGAATGCTGGTGTGTGAGGGTTCCAGCCCAGGCAGTTGGTGGATGTAGCCTTGGTGGTGGGATCCAGTGGGTTCCTCACAAGAAACTTGATGTAACAACAAAAAAGGAACTTATGAAGTAACATATGAAGCATAGCAAAGTATCCATTATAACACTGATTTTGAGTTGGTCTTCAAGTAAGGACTCAAGTGTGCAGAAGCTGGAATTGAAATACGAAAGGAAAAGACCAATAAACTGCTGCAGTGTGGGGGCAGGAATAGAGAGGAAGAGGAATTGGCAAGGGTGCTAGGAGGTGCTTGGACTGCACCCAGAGAGTTTGGGAGAAGTTGCCAGGAGAGCTGCAAAGGGCAGGATGATGGAAAACATTGCAAGAGTCACTGCTGGGGAGGTTGAAGAAGGCTGCCAGTATTCCAAATGCATCCCAAGGAGGGTGGAGCAAGCATCATAGCTGTGGGAGGAAAGGAGGAAGAAAGGACACTGGGGGACCTATGCCAAAGGTCGTGCTGATTTGTCCCAAAGCCACCTGAAGGGCGAGCGGCAGGTATGGGAGACTGTTCGACAAACGAGAGGTGACTAAATGTGCTGCAACAAAGATTAATGAAAAGTTCACTGTGCCTGGTCTGCAGAGGGTCACTGCAAGGGGGCTATTTATTATATGTTGCACGTGAAAAGTTCCGGCTTTGCTGATCACCAGCGTTGGAGTGATGATGTGGAGTTTCAGCAGGGACAGGATTAAAGGCAAAGTCTGTTGAATGTGTCCCAACCTGTGGCGGTTTCTCAGGAGACAAACTCGGGGAGTGATCAGGGTTGAAAGCCCGAGATCCACATTTTCGATGGAGAAAAGATTGAAGATTATTTTTCCGAAATAATCTTCAGTCTTTTCTCCCCTGAACATTTCTGACTTGGCCCCTGCCCCAAACCCATGCCCCCACCCCCACCCTGACCACGCTCCCACTGCCACCCCAGAACACCGAGAGCCAAACCCCACCACACCCCAACCCCCCTACTTACCTTGCTGCCGCCGACTGTCCCTTTGACGCCTGTTCCCTTTCACTTCCATGATCAGGAACCGGGGCCACAGGGTCCTTTCCTTTTATTTATTTTTTGGACATTTTGGGATGGCTGTGGAGGATACCCCCGCACCCAAGCTCACAATATACTGAGCAAGGGTGCGGGGGACACCCCCGCAGCCCCTAGCACAAAATGCGTGATTTGTTCGGCCAAATCACGCATTCAGGCTTTTAAGCTCGAAAAATGTGGACGTTTCAATCTGGGAGAAATGAAAGCTGTGTTCTGGGCCATCCTTTGAACAGTGATAGTAGCAGATGGGAAGAAGGAGGAGGCATATGATTTGTGTTGACAGAAGTCTGCTGTCGGATGGAAATGCAGTGATGCAGACGATAGAAGTAAAGTAATGAGGACTGTGGAGAGGAAAGTGTGGTGTTCTATGCACCATTTTGGTGATACTGTGGTGTTTTGGTATGAGCAGGCTGTAGGGCATTAGGCCAATGATTTTGGTGATACCATGTAAATTAAAAATGTGGTATATTAATATAATGGCATTATAGTAAGGGTGCCAAATGTTTGGGAATGGAGTGAGGTGGAGATGTAATCCATTATCATAATGGATTGTGCAGGTTTAATGGATTGGGTGATTTCAAAAGTGTGAAGAAATACACTGCATACCAATGCATGCACCAGATAAAGTTGCATTTTAAATGAGATTGGTTAGCAGTTAACATTTGGAGGATTTGGACGATCTTCGGCAATTGGACTTAATGAAATTATATATTTGACGTTTAAATGTTAGCTTGTCTATGTAGTGGTGTTAGTCATGTTCAAGGTTTTGAGAATAACAACTGATGACCAAATAGGTGTATGCATGTTAATGCAACAGTAGTAGAGAAATGTAATTATTGGGAAAATGTGGAAAGCAAAGTAGTGAGATCATAACTAACAGCATGGCGATGTGGTAGGTGTGTGTATTGGAGTTTTGGAACTGGAGAGTGTTTAAGTTTTTTTCTGGGACATGTGTTTGATATTTCTGGTTCAGTATGCCTTATCAAAGGTACATCTGTAAATGTAATATTCTTATTGTGCTGGAGTACTGGAGTATGCAGTGCATACACGAATATTGATGCAGTAGATATTAGGAATATACACTTTAGTGCTGGATGGATATAGTTAATAGATATGTTAAATGATCCAAAATGGTTGCCTAAATTGGGTACTGGATCTATAGAGGGTGGCATGCAGCCATGTATTAGAGCAACGTAAAAGCTCTTGATAAAAGTTGGGACTGCACTTGGAGCTGGGTCAAATGTGAAAGTTGAAACTACACTGGGAGGTTTGTAAAAGATAAACGCTGGGACTACACTTGGAGGTGGGTCAAAGGTAAAAGTAGGGACTTCACTTAGAAGTGGGTCAAAGGTAAAATGTGGGACTGCACTTGACGGTGGTTCAAAGATGGAAGTTGTGAATGCACTTGGAGGTGGGTCAAAGATGATATTAGGCCATTCACTTGGAGGTGGGCAGAGGAAAAACGTCTGGCTACATGTTAGGTGGGTCTGAAGGCATGCACGCATGCCTGGTTGTATTTACAGAGCTGTGTTGCTCTTTAAAAGGGTATGACTGAGGAGTGGTGTGAGTGAGTGATCTGCATGTGTCATGTGAGGTACGGAGTTCAGTATTTGAGTGTGAATTATGTGTGTGTGTGACCTGTACCGAAGGGAGGTATGTTGTAGAGTGCTTTCAGTGTGCAAGTATGGTAAAAAAAGGGAGGTATGTTGTGAAGGGCTTTAATGGATGTCAGGAATGCGTGATATTAGGCGAGAGAATTGATGTATGCGTGAGGGAATGCTGGTTTGTGAGGGTTCCAACCCAAGCAGTTGGTATATGTAGGCTGGGTGGTGGGAGCCAGTGGGCTCTTCACAAACAACTTGATGTAACAGCAATAAAGGAATTTATGAAGTAATTTACATGAAGAGTCACAAAGTATCCTTTATAACTGTAAAAAAAACTTTGATTTAGTTTCAACTCAGCACAGAACATCACCCACTTACACATTTGCAAGGGCATTATCTGCCCCTCCCTCAACTTACATTTGGGTAAAGTCATATGCAGCTCTGAGTAAAAGTCAAATCCTTTTTGAATCCAGAAATAGCGTAAAGCATTACCTTTCTGTTTTTTTGGGCTGTGTTTTTATTGGGTGTAGTAAATTAATTTTACAGTAACAGAGTGACTAATCTTTGCAAGGTGTTACTGACCACAACATGAATGAATGAATGAATTAAAAAATTAATTCATGAATTCATGAATGAATGTAATAATGGTGTCAGCAGTGTCATATTTCTCTACATATGTTCATGTCATCAAATGTGTGATGAGACAGTCAATGCCTTATTGGCTTTAAATGGCTCCATATAAAAGGATGCAGTTGTGTTGCTCACTGTGAGTCTGAAAATATGTTTCACGAACGTATTCACTACCATTCTCAAAGAAGTTATTAATATTATTATTATTATTATTATTATTATTATTATTATTATTATTATTGTTATTGTTATTATTATTATTCACAATAATAATAATAATAATAATCTTGAGATATTGCTAACATTTCACTGCAGTTGGAAAATAGTAGAGCATCGGCCAGAAAGAGGAGCCTTCAGGAAGTTTGTCACACCCCCTGTCTGTAAGGTGGGCCAACACCTTAAAGAAATCATGAATGTCGGATCTTTCTACGTTGCCCAAAACCCCAACTATCAGGCTTCCTTCTTCAGTGGGTGAATGTCCCTGAATTCCGCTGCTTACTATACCAAATCAAAGAGCCTCTGTAATGTTGGATACGGAATATTCATTTTCTGAATCCATTTGTATTGCGACCAACACCCCAAGGGCCAGACAAAGCTGTAAAAAACAAAAGTCCTTTAATGCAAACAATCATGATAACGAAACTAACTTTCAGACTCAATGTAGTCTTATGTCTGCATTAACAATCTCACTAGCGCCTTTTTTTTAAACAGAGCCAATCAATGATAATTACAAAGATCAGGCAACGTTGCTGGCCATGACACATTCAAAATTATTTTATATAGAATCATTTTTAACAACTTAGTAGATTGGATCGAGTAACAGAATTGTATGTCTTCTTCTGAAATGTCTCCAGGAATATTTAGTGGTGGTGCGGGACAGGGGGGGAAAGTGAATACAAAACTAGAAACTGATGCAGTGAGAGAGAACTTGAAATAAGGAAAGGATGTATCCAAGGGTATGGTTCCCCAGGCATTGTAATCACCTATTAAAATGTCTGCTAGGGATTTGGACAGTTGACCGGAAGATCAAACAAGTTTGAGCTTGCACCCTGCGGAGGGCGACTGCTTGACTATGGATTCTCTGAATCATATCCATATAAACATCTTGGCAACTGAATTGGTCCCTGTAGAGGATTCAGAGTCTTTACTGATTAGTGAAACAGAACTCCAACAGGAATATAGTGAAGTCCTGCCTTCATCATCCACAAATTCAGACACAGTTCTTATAGAAACCTCAAATGAAAGCATGTTTCCTGATGATGATAACACCTATGAAATCTTCTACATTCGTAGAAAGAGAAAGCAGATGGCAAGAAGCAATCAAAATCATCAGCAAAAAAGTAAAATAAAATCTGTTGCTAAATAATCATCCTAAATCAAATGGTTCCAGAGGATTCCTTCAAAATCTGAGAGATCATTCTCTGGAACCGGCAACTGAAACACAGAAACAGAAGAAAAAAAAACATTTGGCTACAAAGAGAGATGACCATGCGCCTGAGCACAGACCTGCTACTGTAAGAGAGGAAGTCCAAATGCAAATCCTTGTCCAGGATAGAAAGGATACTTTACAGACCTCAGAATGTAAAATATTGAACATTTCAGTCTACGAAGATGATGAAATTGAGCAGGCCTCAGAGGAAGATTCACCCCCAAGAGCAAATTCTATGAATTCAATATGGTTCAACAAACCTGAAAAGTTAAAATCGAGAGAAAATCAGGATGAGAACTATAGTTGCGAAGCGGCTGGATGTTTCACAACACTGGAGGAAGGACATCTTCACCTCCCTTGTCCTGGCCCGCTTGAAGAAGTGGGTGATTTCATCAGGACATTATGATTGTAGGCAAATCAGCTTTGTGAAGGAGGTTGGATGTTTGAATTTATTTGTGATCAATATCCTTAAAGGAAGTAATTAAAATATACCTATACTTTTATAGTGTCGTTAGAGACGTACTATGGAAAAGAAATGGTAGCTTGAGACTGCCTGAGTGATCTCCTCATTCCGATCAAGGCGTTGTATACTCATACTTCAATTCCAGTAAGGCTGAATCAAACAGGTCTGTTCTAAAAAAGATCCCCAGGCACAGATTCCTGAAACAGAGCTGCCCATTAGAGCTAGCCCTGTTTAACTTAGTTATTTCAAATCTAAAATAGGCTATGGGTTCAAACAGGGCTTTTCCTCATAGAATCAACGGGAATATGGTGGGCTGGATGATGTACGCGTATGACTTGATCAGCCTTGACCAATCACCCATTGGAATTCAGCATAAATTAAAAATCCTTCAGGAATACATAGAGACTAATGGTTAATGGTTTAAAGATACATGTATCTAATTCTGCTGTTTTAGTGTTGCAACGGGGAAAAGGGAGAAAAAGAAGTTCCTTCCAATGGTTACTGCGAAATGAAAGTTTTAACCTCTATCCTTGGGGAGACCTTTTGTAACATGTGATAAAATATAGCTGTATTTTTGTCCCATGATTCCCCTGTCTCCCCTCACCACATTTCCAAAATATGATTAATATACAGTGCAGGGTCCTCATCTGCCTTCATGGTGTGTGCCATAATTGGATTTATGTCAGGTGCGTCTGGGTATGTGTTAGGAAAGATTTATATACATGGGTAATTTTCCCTCCAGTTGTGAACTCCCCAACTTTTTGCTTTTCTCTGACCATCCTAGCATGACATTTTTCAGCGGAGCCCAGCCATCTGCTGTACTCTGCTGGGCTTTTGCCCATCTTGTTATGGGGAAACTGACATGCCTTTCAGACTGTCATTACTGGGAATCTGTGATTCCCTTAAACTTCCACTCTGTTGCCCTTTTTTGGTAACATTGCATCAGTGCATATTGTACCTTCCAGTACAGTGCGCTGGGTCCTTTTTTCATTTGTAAGGCCCTAGACACCCTCAAAGTGTTCTTGGTGATAGTAATAGTGTGTCAAGGATAGAGCTGGTGGCAGCAGTTACTTTTAAAGCATTTTCTACTCTTTTCTATGGTCAAACCGTGTTTACTGGATTTGGCCCATGACAGTGGCCAGTGCCTAAAATGGTCATGCCACAATGTCCTTTGTTCTATCCTTTGGCCATGTTGTCCGTTTGCCTTCCCCAGGTCGAGCAGTCCTGGGAAATTCCTTATTTGGTCATGCAGACCCCCGCACAAACCAAAAGCTTTATGGGGCTTCTCCATGCCTTGTGTGTGCACCCAGGATGTGGGCTGGAGCTGTCTAGTTCCAGTACACATCCTGGGTGGCAGGATGTCTGGTGTGCTGGGATGACTGGGACCACCTGGTCCTCGTCTGAGATGGTTGAATTTAAGCAGATCTTCTATTGGTTTCTCTTTGTTTTGACAAGAAGGTTGATCTAATGTGTTCACACCAAACTTAATAAAGGAGCCAAGTATACTGAACCGAAGCAGAATATCCGTGGAGCCGCTGGTGAACCTCTGGAAGATTTAGCACCCTGACACCGCTATTGTCCCATCGAAGCCCCTGGTTCACATCGATCACAGAAGGCCTGCAAGGGCACCTTGACCCGTTGGAATAGTGGGACTAACTACTCTCGGCACCTCCTGCTTAACCTACAAACTATCCTTTTCAGAAGTGTTCCTGGACCACCCAGTGAACTGACAAGCTTGCATGGAACCTTTGCCTGGGAACCGCTGCCGTCTCGAGTTTCGCTTTGAGACTTTGGGAAACGTAGGTTCTTGGTTAGAAGGCACTCTCCCGCCGCGTTTCGTATACCTAGCATTTATAGGTCTGGAATTAGGAGAGCCTGCATGTACCCGAGCTTACGCGATACCCGTGTCATCCCGCTGTGGTGACGAGATTTGTGAGTAAATGAACAATGCTAATAAAAAACAGTAAAAAAAAAAAAGAAGGGGTTGGCTTCCGCTCCTTTGAACTTCTTTTTAGGTCACTCTCTTAGGGGACCCTTGGCTATAGTCAAGGAGGGGTCGGAGATGTCTACTCCCCCTATCACTACCAATGTCGTGGACTATGTGCTAGGATTGAGGAAGAGACTGGTCCTCCTGATGGTGATAAGTGATAAGTTGTCACTTATCACCTAGTGATAAGTTGAAGGCTGGGCAAGCTCTGGTGAAACACTGGTATGACTAGAAAGCTTCCCTTTTCAACTTTACACCAGGCCATCAAGTCCTGATTATGAATTCTATAAGGCCTAGAGCTTTACAGGATAAATGGTTGGACCCTTACTCAACAGTGGAGCCACAGGGTGAGGTAAATTATTTAGTGGACCTTAGAAGTGCTGCACAGGCTCCAAAAATGTTCCATGTGAATAGGCTGAAGGCTATCATCTCTAGGGTTGAAACAGCTGCACTGCTATTGACTTCAGATGTAGAAGAGGAGGAATCAAAACATCTTCCTTACCTGTTCCAAGGCTGTCCTTCAGACAGCTCCATTGAGGGGTCAAAGTGGCCCCTCACCTGTCTTCTGTTCAACAATATGTGGTGAGAAGTTTGCTGAGGCAATTCTTCCCCTTGTTTTCCTAGCTCCTGGTTTGACACCTTGTGCAAACATGACATTGACACAGGAGATGGTGCACCTACCGAAAGTAGAGGATACAGGATTTCAGATAAGGTGAGATTTTTCAAAAATCTTGGGGTTTTGAAGTTAGATCTTGGGGTAATTGAAACCTTCAGTAGTCCTTGGTCCAGTACTGTGGTTCTGGTACCAAAGGCAGGTACTTCTGAGCTGAGGTTCTATGTAGACTACAGGGTTCTGCATGCTGTCACCAAGACAGATGCACACCCCTTACCTAGAACTGATGAGCTGGTGGATACCTTGGGTGCCTCCAAGTACCTCAGCACATTTGACCTCCCTGCTGGGTATTGGCAAATAGCCCTAGCAGAACATGCAAAGGAAAAGACAGCATTCTCAACTCCAGAAGGCCTTGACCAGTTCAGGGTGATGCCATTTGGAATGAATAATGCACCTGCCACTTTTCAGAGGATTGTGAATCATGTCCTTAATGGATTGGATGAATTCTGTCTTGCATATCTGGATGATATAGTTGTTTTTAGTGTCACCTGGGAGGATCATGTGAAACACCTCAGAACTGTGTTGCAGGCCATTCACAAGGCCCCCTTGACCATAAAGGCCAACAAGTGCCAGATTGGTCAAGGTTCAGTGGTCTACCTTGGGCATGAAGTGGGTGGAGGGCAGATACAGCCTCTACTCTGTAAAGTACATGCAGTACAAGACTGGCCTACCCCCACTACTCAAACTCAGGTGAGATATGTTGTGGGTCTCACTGGTATTACAGAAACTTTATGGCAGAGTATGGTACCATATCTGCCCCTCGGACTGCTCTCACAACTCCAAAGAAACCCAAGAAGATATCTTGGTCTGAGGAGTGTGGCAAGGCATTCAATGGCTTAAAAGACTCCTTGTGCCAGGCCCCTGTTCTCAGGGACCCTGACTACGAAAATCCTTTTTATTGTGCAGATAGATTATCCTGATACTGGGATAGATGCTGCACTCTGACAGGTAGATGAGAAAGGCAAGGACAACCATATTGGATTCATAAATCACAATCTTAAGGGCAGAGAACTCAGGTGGTTCACAGTAGAGAACAAATGTTGTTCTGTTGTGTGGTCCTTTACGAAGCTGAGGCCCTATCTCTATGGGACCCCTTCACTGTGCAACCAACCATAAGCCCTTAAAGTGGCACATGGACATTAAGGGAGAGAATTCAAAGTTTCTCAGGTGGTTCATGAGCCTGCAAGGAGTTGACTTCACCATTGAGCATAGGCCAAGTGTCCAACATAGCAATGCTGATGGGTTGTCAAGAATGTTTAACTAACCTGAACAAGAAGCTCATCCAGGGGTGGATTAGTTACCCCTGCCCTTGGTCTGGAGGGGCGAGTGTTCGGAAAGATTTCCATTTATGGGTAATTTTCCCTCCGGTTGTGAAGCCATCCAACATTTTGCTTTAGTCTGACCATCCTAGCCTGACTTTTTTGAGTGGAGCCCAGCATTCTGCTGTGCTCAGCTGGGCTTTTGCTCATCTTGTTATGGGGAAACTGACATGGCCTTCAGACTGTCAGTACTGGGAGACTTTGTTTCCTTTAGTCTTTCACTTTGTTGCCATTAATTGGTAACATTTTATCAGTGCACAATGTACCTTCCAGTACAGTGAGCTGGGGTCCCTTTTCCATTTTTAAGGCCCTAGACAACCTGGAAGGATTTTTGGTGAAAGTACACGTGTGTCCAGGACAGAGCTGGTGGCAGCTGTTACTTTTAAAGCATTGTTGACTCTTTTCTATGGTCCAAACCTCTTTTACTGTGTTTGGCCCAGGACAGTGGCCAGTGCCTAAAATTTCCATGCAACCAGGTCCTGGGTTCTGCCCTTTGGCCATGTTGTCCCTTTGCCTTCCCCAGGTCGAGCAGACCCAGGAAATTCCTTACTTGGTCATGCAGACCTGTTTGTAAACTGAAGCTTTTTCAGGCTTCTGCATGCCTTTTTTGTGTACTCCCATGTTGTGGGCTGGAGCAGTCTAGTTCCAATACACATCCAGGGTGCCAGGATGTCTGGTGTGCTGGGATGACTGGAACCACTGTGGTACGTGATTGGTCCACAGCTGTGATGGTTGAATGTGAGCAGATCTCCTATTGGTTTCTCTTTGTTTTGGCGCAAAGGAGATACTGGATAAGAGAAGGGACTCTTAACCCATTCCAGGTCGTTCTTCTGAGTTCACACGGAACCTAGTAAAGAAGTCAAGTATCCTCAAACGAAGAAGCAGATCCGTGGAACCACTGGAAGGTTTGTCACCCTGACCCTGCTGTTGTCCAGTTGGAGCCCCTGTTTCTCATCGATCACAGAAGGCCTGCAAGGGTGCTTTGATACATTGGAATAGTGGAACTATCTGCACTCAACACCTCCTGGATAACCTTCAAACCAGCCTTTTCGGAAGTGTTCCTGGACTGCCCAGTGAACTGACCAGCTTGTACGGGACATATGCCTTGGAACTGCCACCATCTCGAGTTTCGACCTGAGACTTTGGAAACCGTAAGCCCTTGGTATAAGGCACTCTCCCATCGAGTTTCATGCACCTAGCATTCCTAGGTCTGAAATTAGTAGAGTCCACCTGAACCAGAGCCTATGTGGTACCCGTGTTAACCCACTGTGATGACGAGCTTCGTGGGTGCATTGCTGCTGCACCTCCCTTTGCCCAAAGAAGAGCTGCAGTGGAGCTGGCCTGATCCATTCACCAGAAGTGGAGAAATCGCCACTGTCCAGCCAAACACTGAGGTACCGGTACGCAGCCCCTGAAAGCCAGAGAGGCGTGCATCTGCTATACTCGAACCAGCAAGCGAACCGGATTTGATATGATATGATAATTTATTTATATTGCGCTCATACACAAGTGTTTCAGAGAGCAACAAGGCAATGGAGGGGAACAGTGGAAAACAAAAATAACCATCTTACTAGGCCCAGTGACATTCAGAACATGCAAGTGCATGGGAGCGGGAAAGGGGGAAAAGTGCATGGAAGGGGGAGTGGAAAGTGTGGAGCAGAGGAGAAACAGATAAATAATAATATATAAAAATACATAGATAAAAGAGGCAATAAAGTGGTAGTGCAGCCAGCAAATGGCAAGTGCTATATTAAGGCAGCAGACTGGGTTAGTCTGATAAGTGCAGAAAAAGAAGAAAAAAAAGGTTGGGTGTTGGGGCCTTTATGGGAAAAGATACAGTCCCCTGTGCAAGGGTGGAAAAGAGGCAGTGCAGGAGGGTCGCAGGATGAGCAGGTACCGGGGCCCAGGGGAGAGAGTGTGGCCAGGTGCACAGTGCCAACAGAGAGCAGATCTGCAGGGGAGAGGGTGAGCGAAGGCAGAAGCAAAGAGGAAGGTCTTGAGGTGCTTCTGGGACCAGAGATGGTCCTCCTCAAGTTTTAGAGTGGCAGGGAGGCTTTTCCAGAGGGAGGCCCCAGCCAAAGACACAGATATACCCCCAGCGCATTTCTTTAAAAAACGACTGACCCTGAGGGAGTTAGAGGCAGAGGAGCGAAGAGCTCAAGAGGGGAGGTATTTACGGAAGGAACAGCTGAAAGTATTTTTTGACCCAGGCCACAGAAAGTGCTGTGGACAATGCAGAGGGTTTTGAATTTAATCCTTGCATCCACTGGGAGCCAGTGGAGAGATTTTAGAGCTGGAGAGATACGATCCCAGGGCTTGAGGCCAAGGACAAGTCTTGTAGTCCTGTTCTGGATTTGTTACAATAGTCCAAATTAGAGAGAACCAGAGCTTGGGAGACAATGAGCTTCTGGGGGAAGGAGAGGAAAGACAAGGTACTTCTGAGGAGGTGCAGTAGGAAGTTAGACTTTTTAGAGACCTCAGAGATGTGGGCGGAGAAGGAAAGTGTAGAGTCAAAGATGAGCCCAAGGTTCTTAACCTCGCAGGTGGAGGTAGAAGGAGGGCCAAGGGAGGCTGGCCAGAGAGTGAGGGGAAAGGACGGTGTAGGTGGGTTGATGAGGAGGATCTCCGTCATGCTGGCATTGAGACAAAGATCTTTGGCATCACACCAATCTTGAATGACAGTTAGGCAGTCAGAGATGAGAGAGGGAGAGGAGATGGCCGAAGGTAGCCTGAGAATGAGTTGTGTCAACAGCGTAGCACTGGAAGTTTGAGCAGAAAATGGCAATGGAGCGGGCTAGAGCTGCCAGGAATTGGCTAAAAAGACTGACAAAGTTTGGTCAGGAGAGCGCAGAGGATCTGTGAATACATGCATCATTTACCGGTGGCCTCTGGTGCATCCATAGACTTTTAATACACAAGTGTCCCGTAAGGGCCCTTATCCTTTTTTAGGGTAGCCTATGCTACCATCCTATACCCGATTCCTGGAAACAGCTCTGCGCCTTTGTGGAGACCCTCCTTGAATAGTGAAACTCCATTCTTCATCGCCTTACCCCCATTCCTGATATGATATACGATATGATAGGTTATTTATAACGCGTTTAATACCCAGAGGTTTCTAAGCGCAGACCCGGGGATCAAACCTTTGGTGCTCCAGGTCATCTTGCTTCCAAGGTGAGCATGTTGCCCCTGGGCTATCCTCCTGTGATTCTACAGCCCTTTGAAGAGACCCCTTGTGTACTTTTACGCACAATTTAATGCTGCTGCGCTGAATATACTTTTGAGCACAAGGCTCAACACTTGTGTCTTTGCTGTGTGTGCTCATTGTGGACTTTCAATCACCCTTACCCGCCAATGCTACCTTGATTCGTCTGGCTTGCCCAGAAGGTTAGCCTGTTCCGAGTAACTAGGCAGGCCTTCTGAACCTCTGCCCACCAGGTCAGAGTTCAGAATTCCATCCAAACAGTATGCTGCTGTTAGCCCTGATGTTCTATTCTCTGACCTGAGGGACAGATGTACAGAAGGTCAACGTATATTGTGGCATGTACAACTCTGGTAGCTGTAGCCAACCAGTTCAAGGTTGCAGTGACGTGTGGTCTAGGCTAAGTCTCAAGTGTTGTGAGCTTGTGAAGGGTCCATAATGAGTACACACAATGGGAGTCACAAATGACACTTAGCAGTATGTATAAAAGACAGTTATTTATTTATGGCCAAACATCACTATGAAAAATGACTCCTGACAGGTAGACGTATCACACAACACTAATAATAAAATACATATATGCAGTCTCTAGAGTAGGGCGTAATACAGATCACACGCCTTTTAAAGGAAAGTGTAGATTAGTTTATGCACTACAGGTCCACAGAGGATTAGCACTAGCTTCAAAAGTCCTTGCCTAACTTGTCTGGGGCCGTGTGCCCAAAAGTTCAGGAAACGTTCCTACACAGTTTATAACGCTGGAAAAAATGAAGGTATCGTCTCTGGGGTTCAATGAATGATTCCAAGGGTTTGAAGACAAGTTATACTAGTCAACTAACGTGTCCCCAACTTTCAGAAGGCTTGCTCAAGCAAGCAACATCAAAGCCGATGTGTTGTAAAAGTTTATAAAACTAAGCAAAACTTTTAAAGGGAGTTTAGGGGCAGGTAAGAACCACTGTAACTCAGCCCCCGTACTCCCATTCTTCACAGGACTTGGCAGGTCGATGGAAGAAGGTTAGAGGTCGCTTTGCTCACCATCAACCTCAGCCCTTGATTCATGGGGGTTGCAGGTTCGAGCAGATCTCTGGTCGGTGTCTTTGGCTGGTGCAAGAACTTTCAGTGAGAGAATGCAGCAAAGCATGATGCAGGACCCATCTGAGGACCGGACTCGAATCAGGTGAGCAGTTTCAGATGTGGTCACAGCAACACAGCAACGCAAAGGCACTCACTTGTTGCGGTCAGACATTTGTCTTCTTTCTCAAGTCCCCTTGACGCTAGGAGTCCGAAATTTCACTGAGGTACGTCTTGTAGGACAAGCTGAGGATTCTCCAAGTTCCAAGCCTGAACTCTGAATGGCAATGTTGGCAGCACAGTAGCCCAAACTCAGAGCTGGTCAGCCACTGGATGGTCCTGGGGCACTTCTGAAGCCTCTTCTTTGCAAGGTACCAAGCAGACATGGATGGATGTTCCCTCCAATCCACAGGTAGCAGCTCCCTCGCAGAACTGTAAAAGATTGACAGCAATATAGGGTTCTTCCAGGAAAGCAGCAGATGTTGGTCAGCAGGCCTACTTCAGACGGGTCTTCAGTCTCCTCACAGGCCTCACAGCTGGACAGAAGTCGTGGCTCCTTTAGGTTTCTCCAGGATCTCTCTAGAGTGGCTGCAGGGGTCCTCTTCTTATCTCAAAAGCCAGGTAAGAGCAAAAACTCCCAAAAGTAGAACGAGCACCACACACCCCAACAGTGTTCCAATCAGCACAACTGGCAGGAACACTCATGCATTACACTCAGACACAATGAAACCAGTGTGTGGATTGGGACTAGACAGTCCATCCAGCATCCTACCAGCAAACACACATAGCCCTCCAGTAGCCCGCCAAAAGCCTCTGCTTTCCTGGGCAATGGAAGTCCATATATGGATTTTCCTGGCCTCACAGGCGAGGAAGAAGGCTAAAAGACAAGATTGCCGAAGGACAGGAAAAAAACCTTGTGACATGGTCATGTTTGGTCAGTAGCCACAGTTAGTAGCCACACGTGGTAAACATAGTAAGGCTAAAACGAAAAGTCCTAAAGTCCTAAAAAATTGTAAAAAGTCACTGTTGCCACCAGCTTGTCCATTTAGCACACCTAGAGCAACCAAACAATCCTCTGAGTGTTAGTCTAGTGCAAAAACAAAGGTGTACCCCATTGTACTGCATTGTAATATGCATGGTACAATGATAAAAGTTACCTGTACATGATAACAAGTTACTAAAAGTTGTAACCAAGCAACTGGACTAAGGGAAACAATGTTTCCTAGTACTGACAGCCTGAAGGACATGTCAGTTTCCCAGGCTAGAAAATAAAAGCAAAAAGTTTGGGGATCCATATAAATTGATGTAGAGGTGCAGTAAAGACAAATCATTCCTAACATTCGCCCCCCTCGTGCCCCCAGACTAGGGACAGTGGGAACTATTCCACCCCTGGATGAGTACTCTGTTCCAGTTGGTTATCCCAGTTGGACATCCCATCAGAATTGCTAGATTTGGGATCTGGGCTAGGCCTAATAGTGAAGTTCAAGTTGTGCAGACTCATGAACCACCTGAGACACTTTGGATGCTCTTCTTTAATATCCACCAACCGCTTCAAAGGCTTAGGGTGAGCATACACAGTGAAGTGAGTCCCATGGAGGTCAGGCCTCAACTTCCTAAGACACCATATGATGGAAAAACATCTTTTCTCCAGCTGGCGCCACCTGAGTTCTCCACACCTAAACTGGTAGCTGATGTGACATATAGGTTGTTCCTCACATTTGTCATCAAGCTAGGAATGTTTCCCAACTACCCCAGTGTCATAGACATCTGCCTGCACTATGAAAGGTCTCTTCCAATCAGGTGCCCTTAAACCATAGGTCTGACCTAAGGATTCTTTCAGGCCAGTGAAGGCCTTCTCACACTCAAGGGTCCATACAAATTCTTTAGGTGACCCTGGACCTGTGAGGGCCGTCAGATGGGCAGCTGTATCACTATAACCTGCCACTATTCTCCGGTGTATCCTGGTGAGGCCCAGGAAAGTCCTCAATTGGGCTAGGTTAGTGGGGTTAGGCCAGTTCTGTACAAGAAGTACTTCACTGAAAAGAGGTTGCTTCTTGTTCCCACACACACCAACGTTATGTTCAAGGAAGGCCAGTGGCTCTTGTTCAGTTTGACATTTGGTTGTCTCCCTGAACCAGTTGGCCTGATGAGGTTCTGACACCCAGTCTCTTGAGTTATTCCCAGTTCCTTCCAAGTTTGGGTTGAATCTGTAATGTCATCCAGACATGTATTGCTGAGATCCGTTTTGCTATTCAGACAGGGCAGAATCTCATTTGACAGGTGTCTGTTGCAGCCACCAATCCAGAAGGACATAGATTAAAGTAAGGCTCTGAAAAGGTCTCCTCTTTAGTATAGACCACAAGAGATATGTTTCTATATCCTGCAGATAGATCAAAAAGGCAACTGTAGTTTTTATAACAGAGCTGATCCACCAAGTTGTTACCTCTTAGTGGAGAGTGTGTATCTGTCTTGGGGACAGAATACAGAGCTACAGTTTCCATACAGAATCCAAAAATGGCTTTACCTGTATGTTTCTCCAGATCCTCAGAACTGGACTCTAGACAGCTAGAGTGCTCACACACTCCTTGTTCCAACACAGGGTGGATCTCGCACCAACTGTCAACACTTCTCTTTTGTTCTGAACCATCACAAAACCCATACTTGGTGGGTTCACCAACTCTCAGAATACAGTGTGGTTTACACCAATCTGTTATAGTGGGTTTCAGTGACAACAAGGGGGGAGATTGCCTCAGCAGAATTTCCAGCTCACCTTGTTGATGTGGGGTCAGGTGAGGGGACTCTAGGTCAACCTCACTGAAGACATTAGAAAGGCTGATTTGGCACATGACAGGGAGACACACATATTTCTCTGGCTCCCTCTCTGTAGCCATAAGCAGGACTCCAATTACATCTCTCAGGATAAAATCTTCCACACTATCCATAGGAAACTTTATGGTAGTCTTTTCAGGTCCACCAAGGCCCATTGAATAGTTTACCTTACCAAGCTGTGAAACATGCCAAGGCCCAGACCACTCACATGTTTTCTGGGATTTACTAAATAAGTTTGACTGGAGATGATCCAAATTCCTTCTCTGGGGCTCGGTGAAGGCTCCAATCAAACTAAGGAAAGAACTGACATTTTTCTCTCTCAGACCATTTTCCTGTGGATGACAGCTAAGAGGCACTTGACAGGCCACTTCACTCGCCCTCCACTGGGTCTGACTACTACTCAGCACAGCAGAGGTGCTACCTCTGGGACTGTCATTCGGTAAGGCATCAATGACTGACTTGGCAGTCAAGCTCTGTGGGTAGGCATTAAGGCATATGGTGTTGTGATCAGCAACCACCAATTGCAATGTATTGCCTGAGGGTGGTCTCAAGGGTCAAAGGGCTAAACAAAGTAGTCCTACCCTCCTGGTACAAATATGTCCACTCCTAAAAGGGAACTCTGGAGTATATGAATACTTGTCTCACTTCTGTTAACCTGGTGACAAAGAGGGAGACCCCTGCAGTGGGGTTCTCCTGGGACCACCATCATGGGCCAACAAGAAAGTGTGTTAGACTACTCTGCTGGTAACCTGGCACTAGGAAACACCACTAGGAGAATATCACACCCCAACTGTAGAAGGAAGTGCCTCACCTCTTGAGAAACCTCCAACCTCTCAAAGTTTCCTCTGGTGGGCTCTGTGGGCTTACTTTCCAGTAACCCACCTTCCTGTTGTATAATTTGCTTCACTGCAGGGGAACTGTCCCACTGGAAGCAGGCTTTTTACACAGACCTAAGTATGATGGTTTACTTCTTTGTTGGCCCATACTAATCTGTCCCCCAGGGACCTCCTCTAACAGCATGCTAGGCAGTTTAGGAGTCCATTAGGATCCATGATTCACTGGGAGTTTTTCTTCCAAACCGTGCATAGGAACTCTACCGCATACCTCAACAGATGGTTTAGGTAGTATTGCTCTCCCAGAGTGCACGGAAAATCATAAATCACCAATGCAATTACAGAGCCAATACTTTGAACGCAAAAAGACACAATAACTAGCAACCACACACTCTTAGAGAATAATGAGCACTTATACGGCTATTTATTCAAAGCTTAGAATCAACCAGTGATAACATAGAAATAACTCACAGAAGAAACATAGACATAAATCACAGAAGAAGCAAAGAATTCAAAAGGAAATACATCACCGTGAGCGTAACTGGATTCCTCATCTTGCCAGAAGCGGCTGGAAGACCCCGATAACAGCAAGGCTGAGAGCACAACAGCTCACAGGAATGCCAGACGAAAGCGTCCTCCTCCGGTTGAAGTCTCACCTGACCACCCCGGGGTTCCGCATATATGCACACTCCGAAAAGGGGTGGCGATTTCTCGAACCTTCTGGCAACGCACTTGCACATTGATGAGCAGCCGTTGGTTGCCAGCTGGGTCAACCGACAGTACCCTCAAGGAGCAGAGTGCCTCCCTCCTCTAAAAACAAGAAGCGCGAAAAACAGTCCCATAGCTCATAACAAGACTTAACAAAGTTAGCTTTCCCAGCAGAAATGTCCTTGACTGCATACCAGGTTTGGAAAGCATGTTTTCTTCAGCACCGTGAATCTAACACTCAGCAAAATGCGTGCAGCTTTTCACTGCGGCATGAAGTAAATATCCTTCATGGCTCTGAGCGCTCCCAGAATGCACTGCGCACCTGCACTATTTTAGTTCAAGCATAACAATTCCACCCTTGGATATTTACCTTCCATAGCCCAGTGGCAGAATAGCCGGTCTCTGAAACCGACGAAACCTTAAAATTAAATTGGGAATACATTGAATACAACAACAACAAGCTATTATGATAGCTAATATAATACTAATGCAAGCAAAAGCGTAATGTACTGTACCCCCAATATAAGGGATACATGAAAATAACCAATCCCACCAATTCCCAGTATGATCTTGGGACACTTGAGAAATGAGATCCCTCAAACCTCGAATATGACTTTCAATGGATCGTGAATGGTCACTTAGATTGAAACAACACATACCTTCAACTGCGTTACACCCTAAATTATGCTTTAGCAATAGATAATCAACAGCAGCTCTGTTCTGCAAAGTTGCTTTTCTAATAACTTGACTATCAGGCAGTAAATCTTCTAATGCCTGAGAAGTATGATTAAGGATTTTGACTACTAAACATGCTAATTTCATCAATGATTTGTAACCACCAGCAGCTAAACCCCAAACTCCCACTAATGAAAGGGTTAATGCCTTTAAAACCTCAGCTTCTGATAACAAGTGTACATGTGAATCACAATCAGGAGATAGACCCACAGACTCGAAAGTTGACCTTTTACCTCGAGTTATCGCTGGGTGTAAAGGAAACATCATTAGTCCTAATCGAGTTAAAGCACATGGACCTCTGAAAATGTTAGCTGGAATATAAGTGTATGTGATGTTGCCACATGAAAAGAGCCATCCTGTCAGACATAGTATTATTTACACTGGTACATGTGCATGGCAGTCGCGAACATAATCGTTGCTCAAACATTGTACGATTGTGCTGTTTGGTTAAATTGAGCTGTTGGCATTTGCCAATTTCTGATGCATTGCATGTCATAAAGTAGCATACATCACCTTGGGTTATATTATAGGTAATAACATGTGTCAAATTTCTCCATTTGCGATCGGTTTCTTGGCAAAATCTGCAGTATTCATAAACGGAAAACGATTGCCTAATATCAGAATCTTGAACCAAAGAATCATTGTGTGTGACGCAGAAAATATGGTTTAGAACTGGAACAGGTGTCGGCACGGCTACTAAGCACGTAGTCAGTAAAGCTTCAGCATTGGGCACATCAATAAGACAGAAGTGCGTTATGTTGAGCACCTGCTGTGCCAGATATATCCACATATTCTCCCTTTGGGTGATCATGGGAGAATGTTTTTGCGGTCCTGAAGATGCCTCTCGCATGACTGGTATCAAGGTTGTTTTCACTTGCTCCTGACGTGTTTGCCGCATTTCACGAATCCATGTCTTCGGTCTGGCTGGCTTTTCGGCATCAGCATAAGGCTGATTTGGGACAACATTACTCATCACTATCAGTATTCCCTTGATCACTGGCACAGATGTGACATTTATCGTTGGTAGCAGCATGCTGTTTAACTCTCCCAAATGGAGTCCATTTAGTACCACAATTACACCAGCCAGACACAGGATCTACAAGGCAAACCCAGAAAAGAGATATCAGTGTTGTACATCACTCTCTCAGGTATCATTTGTCTGCGGGTACATATTGCCATTTCTTTCTACCAGGCTCCATGACTAAAACTACTTGGTCTTTGCCGGATGCAATGACATCTGTAGGCACTGGTGGGCCACTTGGCCTTTCCACCTACACCTTTGCACCCAGTAACATACTGTCTGAAGAGCCAAAACCACGATCCCCACGGGTAGTTAACACTGTAGGAGGCTCCCCCTTCTTAATTATGGACAACTTAACGGGAATGATGATGAATTGGCCCACCCGATCACCTGTGTGGATCAATAACAATTGGTCCCCACTATTCAACAAGATGACTTTAATCTCGCCTTGGTAATCAGCATCAATTACCCGTCCCAACACTTGAACTCCCTTCAATGCTAGGCCAGATCTAGGGGCAATCCATCCCATATGCTCTGGGGGAATTTGTACTCCAATCCCTGTTTCAATTACAAGCATCCCTCTCGGGTCTAATCTGATTTCTTCATGGGAATGCAAGTCTACCCCTGCTGACTCTGGAGTCACTCGATAGGGAGCTAAAGAACCCGGGGTAATTTCCCAGTACAATAGGGTTTCTCTGACTGAATTGGGTTGAACCTGTAAAGTAGGAGTCAATAGTCACATCAAAGGGGTTTCATGCTCATTCACAGGCCTATTGTTTAATACTTGCACCGCATCAAACACACGATCACGCCAGCCTGACAAATTGCCATCTCCAGATTTGCGCAACTGTTCTTTCAACAACCCATTCATTCGTTCAATTAACCCTGAAGCAGCAGGGTAATACGGCACGTGGTGCAACCACTCAATGCTATTTTCCTGGCAGTACTCCTGGATTAATTTGCCTTTGAAATGTGACCAATTGTCACTTTGAATCTGTAAAGGCACTCCATAATGTAGTATGATCTGATCTAACAACCTGATGGTGTTCAGTTGTGTTGCACGCTTGCACGGCAAAACCATAAAATATCCTGAGTATGTATCCGCAATAGTGCATGCATACTGACAACCTTTACTAATTGGCATGTGACCAATATAATCAATCTGCCAAATTTGACCTGGTAGTTTTCCTCTTCGCAATGTACCCCGAACAAATTGAGGGATAGGTCTATGCTGTTGGTGTTGGCACACTGGACATTGCAAAATGATCATTTTCACTACTTCTAAAGGAAGACTGATTCCTCGAGCTTGTGCCCACCTGATAGTAGCCTTTTCTCCAACATTCCCACATTTCTGGTGAGCTCATTTGGCCAAACCCTCCAAATCGTCTTCCTGGACCTCCGCATCCACAGATGAAATCTTGGTGTGTTCGTCTGCAACAGAATTAAACCAACATTCTAATGAGTCTGTGGCATAATGCGCGTCCACATGATACACATTGACTTCACTTTGTGATAACATTTCTGCAATATCTTGCCACAGTTCTTTTCCCCACAACTCTTTTGAATGAATCTTCCACCCATTCTTTTGCCAGGTTGGTAACCACACTGCCAATCCATTCGCCACTGACAATGAATCTGTGTACACATAACATTGACCAGGGGTCTCTTGTTTCAATGCTTGGTAAACTGCGTAAAGCTCTGCAAACTGACTGCTCTTCCCTTTCCCTGACGTTGTCAACATCATTTGTCTTGGGATTGTACGACACTGCTTTCCAGTACCGCTCAGTTCCCACATATCGAGCTGAGCCATCCGTGAACCAAGCATGTTCTGTTTGCTCCACGGTCAAATCACTGTAAGGTACTCCCCATTTCACGGGAGACTCACGTTTTTTAAAGGGACTTCCGGTGGTATGTAATCTGAGGGCAGTATGTTGGCTACTTGCTCATGTAATTTTGCAACTCCGACCTTCCCTGATTTGGCTCTGTCTTGAATGTATCATTTCCATTTAATTATGCTGGCTCCTTGAGGATGTCCTATTCTATGCGTTTTAGGAGAGCTCAGTACCCATCGCATGATTGGTATTTCTGGTCTCATCAATACATCATGGCCCACCGTCATTTGCTCAGTATCAACAAGGGCCCAATAACACGCCAACAATTGCTTCTCAAATGGAGTGTATGAGTTACCAGCATCGGGCAATGTACGACTCCAAAACCCCAATGGCACACGTTTCCTGTCCTGTTTCTGCCACACACTCCAGTTAGCATTATTGTCTTGTACAGACACATTTAATTCCACTTCGCCTTCCTTCAATGGCCATAAATCAAGCACCTGCTGCACAGTGTCTTTCGCCAGCTCAAATGCTTTCGGCTGCTCTTCCCCCCACTTAAACTCATATTTCTTTCGTGTCACCTTGTAGAGGGGGGCCAATATCTTCCCTAAATGGGGAATGTGCTGTCTCCAAAACCCAAACAGCCCTATAAACTGCTGAGCTTGCTTTTTGTTCATTGGAGTGGTGAATTCAAGTATTTTCTGTCGGGCTTTTGCCACCGTTTCTCGATGCCCATGATGCCCCTGAATCCCTAGGAATATCACTCTTTCAGCTGGACCTTGAATTTTATTCAGGTTAATCTCCCACCCTTCCTTCTTCAATCCTTCCATAATGGCATCTAACTGGCTTTGCACACTGTGCTCATCCTTGCCCTGAATCAAAATATATTCAATATAATGAGAGATTTGTATGTCAGGTTTACACGGTATCTTGTCTAAATGCTCTGCCACCAGCCGGTGACAGATAGTCGGGCTATGTATGTACCCCATAGGTAGCCTTGTAAAGGTGTACTGACGTCCACTCCACGAAAATGCAAACTGCTCTTGACACTCTTCAGCATTTGGCACAGAGAAAAATGCATTGGCTAAATCGATCACTGCATACTAAGTCCCCTCAAACTTTTGGACATTCTCAATCAAGGTAATGGCATCTGGGACTGCGGGCACTAAGGGAGGAGTGTGTTTATTCAACTCCCGGTAATCCACCGTCATCCTCCATGACCCATCCCCCTTTTTAATAGGCCAGAGAGGATTGTTCCATGCGGTGGTGATAGGGCGTAACACACCCGCCTCCACGTACTCTTTGATGGTGTCGGAAATTTTCTTGTGCCCCCCCAGGAATGCGGTATTGTTTCATTGCTACCCGCTTGGTTGCCACCGGCACTTGCACTGGGGGCATCTTCGATTTGCATATGGTAATGGGTGTACAGATCAATGCACTCACCGCAAACTGGTACGTTTTACCGCCAAGTCCCAAGGTTAACCCTTCCAAAATGTCAAAGCCAATTAAATATTCAGGTATCGGGACAATCAACACTTGATATTTCTGCCTATTCAAATTGCCTATTTTCATCTCCACTTTCGTTTGTACTGCGGGGGTCTCCTTTCCCATTAGATCTGTAATAGTAAATTGTTTGCCTTTAAATCGTGCTGGATTGCCATGAACCAGAGAGGCCTCTGCCCCGGTGTCTATCAATGCTCGCACCCCTTGTGTATTTCCTGGCCCCCAAAAAATCTTAACATCAACATGGGGCCGCCTATCAACTTTTATGCGAGCAGACGCTGCCAGAGCTTGGCCGTAGCCCTAGTCAAATTTTGAATGAGCGTGACTCGACTCTGCCTCTAACATTGCACTCACTACCTTTCTCAAATCAGCGTATATTGGCTTGTACGGGGAAGGTGTCACCATAGACCCTTCTTCTTGTTCTTCCGCAGGGGGAGCAGAAGGTGTGGCTTGGTTACTACCTGTTTCTTAACCTGTTTATAGCGCTCTTTGGCTGCAAGTCCTCGTTTTATGTATAATTCATACATGTCTCTGATTTCAATGCCATCAATTTCTTCGTGTTGCACACAATCTCTTAACAAAGCCAGAAACATGTCCTTTCGGGACACTCGGAAGTCTCTGCTATCTTGCCGCCTGCCTTCGGTTCTTCTCTCACTTCGCCCCTCTCTCTCCCGTGGCTTGTCATCGCTCTTGTCCCACTCCCCTAAATCTGCAAGTTGCCGAATGGCATCCACTACCTTATCAGTAGGTTTGCCCATCATACCTACGAGCAAAGTCATAGTGACACTTTTGTACGCGGGTGGTGTAGTTCTAATCACCATGTTTCGAGTTGAAACCAGGAGCATCTACGTGAATGGCCTCTTTCATAGCATGCTCTCTGACTTTTTGAATTGCCTCTCTCAAAGTATACCACTTTGTTTCTTCACTAGGCCAATCTGTGGTAATGGGGTATTTACAGTTACATGCTTGGGCTATTAGGTGCAACAAAGACACCTGTGCATCATGACCATTGGCATCAGGGGGCGGTCCTGCTCTTAAGACCTCCTGTACATTGGTGTCAGTTGACAGTGGTAGAAAACGCAGTGAATCCGTAGAATCTACCAACAACCCTGCAGCACCGCCATCTAGCAATCTCACCATCCTTGTCAATAAAGATTCCCCTGATTTTTGCCACAAACGGGTAATAATTTCCCCAACCTCCTGCTGAGTGTAATCCTCCAGAGTGGTAAAATCCACCATTCCGCCAGCAGGATTCTGCGGGTTGGGTCCGGCTCGCCGTCTTCTAACGGGCTTAGCCGCCACTGTTTTCTGTTTCACTTCCATTTTGGGGTCAGACTCATTTGCGGAACTACTGTCTAGACTGGTTGAGTCAAAAATATCACCATCCCACTTATCCGGATCCCAGTCCACACCAGTGGTAGCGATTACAGCTGCCACCTTTCTTTTGTTGACCCCCTCCCCGTTTTTTCCTATACTTATACCGGGCTACTCTGACTGCTGCCTTCTCGGCCACAGCCAGATATGTGTCAGCCTTATCTTTAAAAAAATTCATTTGAATCTGCTGCATTAATGCAGTCTGCCTTTCTGCAGCCAGCTCTCTTTCTAATCGCAACACCCCATTTTCATTTCGAACTTCATTTTATTTATTTTCCTATAAGCATGCAAAAGAACCCAACCTCGCCTACCTAATGCCGCGCATTACATCACCAAATACATCACCGTGAGCGTAACTGGATTCCTCATCTCGCCGGAAGCGACTGGAAGACCCTGATAACAGCCAGACCAGCCAGACCGAGAGCACAACAGCTCACAGGAATGCCGGACGAAAGCGTCCTCCTCCGGCTGAAGTCTCACCTGACCACCCCTGGGGTTCCGCATATATGAACACTCCGAAAAGGAATGGCGAATTTTTGGAAACTTCTGACAACGCACTTGCGCATTGATCAGCAGCCATTGGTTGCCAGCTGGGTCAACCGACAGTACCCTCAAGGAGCAGAGTGCCTCCCTCCTCTAAAAACAAGCACCACAAAAAACTGTCCCATAGCTCATAACAAGACATAACAAAGTTAGCTTTCCCAGCAGAAATGTCCTTGACTGCATAACAGGTTTGGAAAGCATGTTTTCTTCAGCACCGTGAATCTAACACTCAGCAAAATGCGTGCAGCGTTTCGCTCCGGCATGAAATAAATATCCATCATGGCTTTGAGCGCTCCCAGAATGCACTGCGCACCAGCGCCATTTTAGTTCAAGCATAACAGTAAAACAGGGGGAATATTCTCGTTCCCTCTACCTCTTCTTCTGACTCCTCGGGCCATAGGATTCCCCTTAAGCCTAGGCTTTCCCTTGGTCTGAAGTGTTTGAAGAGTCTGGTGTGTGTCTATCAGGGCCTACATCTAGAAGACTAACCTCACGCAGATCTCTTCTAGGAACAGCTCTCCTAACATTAACAGAAGCCCTGACCAGCTCACTACTCACAGCTCTACAGACAGGTGCTACTGGAAAATTGTAGGAAGGCCTACCAATCAACTGATTTTCACCCACAGGACTTCTGGCAAGACCCTGTGGGTTTACCATTGAGGAAGCTACTTCAGTGGGACTGGGCCCAGTGTTCCCAACAGTAGAGATACTCACAACTACTACCGGAACACTATCCTCAGGGAACACATGATTAAAGAGCAGTTCTAGGATGGGAGCAGATGCTCCAGCACTAATATTTTCAAAAGAATTTAGTCTACCTTTAGAATCTAAAAGAAAGGATATCCATGCAATATCTTCTTCCTCATACTGAGAGAAGGCCATACTTGCAGAGTGAACCCCCAAGGCCATACCCTTACACCTGGGGTCCCCCTTCTTGTGGTCACTGAATCTACACATCTAACAAGTCCCAAGGGAGGCTTACACATCTAACAAGTGACACATAGGGAGGCTTAAAGAAACCACTCTCATGCTTGGGGGGATTAGTCCCACTACCCTGACCTGACGCTGGTGAATTCCTGTTATTAAAGCTTTTGTGGGCCTTCTTGGACATAGGTTTATCTGTACCGCCACTCTCTTTCTCCTCCTGCTTATTTCTCTACTCCTGCTTATCTGAAGCAGGCTTGTCCTTATGGGACACTTTATATGAGACCCATAGGTCAGCATAATTGTCTAACCGCTTAGGATTTAACTCCTTAGAGTCAGCCAAATGTTGCTTAAGCTCTGGGGAATATGAAGAAAAAATATGTTCAAGCATGACCTAGTTGATCAAACCCCAAAAGGTGGTTACTTAAAAAGCCCTCTACCTAGCCACACAGTTTTTTCAAAGAATCTGCAACAAAAGTCATATACGTCATACATTCTTTTTACTTGGACTGTCTAAATCTCCTAAAGTGCTGGACAGGAGTCTTCCCAAACTTTAAGATGAGAATTTGCCTAAGATTTACACATTCTTGCCGGTCAGCTTTTGACATTTCCATAATGGCACTGCAGCCAGAATCGGGCAGTCTGCTGAGCAACCATGCAATCCAATCAGCATCACCCACTCCTTGTAATTCAAATGCATACTCAAATGTCACAAGTCAATCAATTATGTCATTCTTTTCTTCATATACACAACGAAGATCTTTTGTAAATTGAGAAAAGGACTCAGCACCATCTCCAAATCCTCTGGAAGAACCTTGTGAAGCCTGAATTTTGGCAAACTCCATCTGGCGATCTCTGTACTTCTGCCTCTCAACTCTCTCAAATTCTAACCTGGCCATATTAAACTGAAGCTCTTTTCCCTTAAGGCTGAGCTTTTCCTTTTCAGGTCAAAAAGTGCCTCAGCATCTGAGGTGGTGAAAGACATAAGCCCAGAAGCTTCACTTTATTCTTCCTCTTCCTGATCACTAGTAGCTGCAGTAGCACCAACTCCATTACTGCTGCTGAGTCCATTCCTAACCCCACTACCGGTACTATTTGATAAGGGAGGTTACACCTTTGCTCTTCTCAAAATCAAGAATTTTGACAATCAAGTCAGCTTTAGTGCCAGAGACTGCCAAGTCCCTGTCACTACTCAACTTTTTTTAAGTGATCCACTTTTGAAGAACTTAAAGTAGTAAAAGTAATTGTCTCCATGTTATCTATTCTAGTAGGTGACTACAAGGCAATCCAGAATCACAGTGTACTGTGTAAATATAATCTGGACACACATCCAGTGCACTACACTGATGTACCCAATAATGATCCATTTCACAAAACACCCAGATGTTAAGTGGAGAGGGTCATCCCACCGTTGTACCCCAATTTGTTAGGACTGACTTTCTATACTCTGACCTGAGGGACAGATGCAGAGAAGGCCAACCTATATTGTGACAGGTACAACTCTGGGAGCTGTAGCCAAAATAGTTCAAGGTTGCAGTTATGAGCAGACTAGGCTATGTCTCAAGAGGTGGTGAGCTTGTAAAGGCCCCACAATGAGTACAGACAATAGGAGTCACACATTACACTTAGACAGTATGTATACAAATACAGTTATTTATTTATGGCCAAACATCACCATGAAAAATGACTCCTAAAAGGTAGAAGTATCACACAAAACTAATGATAAGATACATATATACAGTCACTAGAGTCGGGCATAATACATATCACCCCAGTAAAGGAAAGTGTAGATTAGTTTATGCACTACAGGTCCACAGAAGATTAGCCCTAGCTTTAAATGTCCTTCAATAAGTTGTCTGGGGACGTTGTCAATCTGGAAAAGTGAATACCCTTCATTTGAATGACAGATGTAACTTGATGGCCGAAGGCCAACCGTCTTATGCACCGAATTATAGAAATACAGACTGTTATGCTTGACCAACAAGCGGCCATTTTAAACGTAGCAAGAATCGCCATTTTGCTTGTTCACCATTGCTCATTGCTTTCTGTCTAAACTGCTTTGCAGCTTGCAATTCTTGCGAATTCTGCTTACTCTGCTCAAATGTTAACATTGTGGTCTGAATATGAAGGGGCAAGGTCACGGGACTGAGGAGTTTGTTGAAACTCCTCATGAGTAGCCCAGAAAGGAATGCCCACGCTCCCTCTCTGTAGCCTTTTGGGAGAGCTGCAGGGCATTTAATCATTTCACAGCTGCCAGCCAGTCTCGTACTGTGGTAGAATATGTTAGAATAAAGCAGCTAAAGGCTTGAATTATGCTCTTCTTACGGCCCCCCTTCGCAAAGCCCTTTAGAGCGTGTCGGCTCCCAGGACACGAATAGTACCTCATAGCTAGCAAAGCTTGGAATGTGGCTCTTCCCCCGTGTGCAGCTTGCTTTCAAGAACAGAACCACCGTGTTCTGTTCAACAACTAGAAGATGCCTCCGCACTTTCTAATTGCACATTGTTACTAGAATAGACATCGAAAGTGTCATAATTGTCATACCCGTCGGAAATGTCCATCGTCATCCCGAGTTCAAAGAAACTTAATAAAGGGGGGTGTTAAACATGGCATAGCTGATTGTATGACATGCATTTTGTATATATGTAACTGACGTAGGTAATTCGCTCTCTTGCGTCCATCGAGGTCTAGAAAACTCACGTCGCGGGGCTTCCAGTTTACAAGAAAGGAGGCAATGAAGTACCATATTGTTTCATAATAGATCTGCGCGTATTGAAGAAAGTGGTAGACCCACAATTCCCTTTGGTCCCAGATGTCACAACAATACTGACAATGATACCGGCCACTGCAGAATACTTTAGTGTAGTTGATTTGTAGAACGCGTTCTTTAGCATTCCAGTGGATAAAAGCAGTAGATATCTGTTCGCGTTCACTCTAGAAGGTCGATCATTCACATTCACACGCATTCCACAAGGATACACAGAAAGCCCGAGCATTTATAGCAGAGCGCTAAAAGAGCAGCTAGACATGTTAGAATTACCCAAAGGTTGCGTACACTTGTAGTACATAGATGACTTATTACTAGCTGCTGACACAAAAGAGATCTGCAAAGAAAGTACTATATTACTATTGACACACCTAGCGACCCATGGTCACAAGGCAAGTTTGAAGAAATTCCAGTATAATCAAAAGGAGGTGTCTTATTTGGGTTACCTACTTTCGAAAGAAGGGAGAAGATTAACACCAGAACGCATAGAAAGTATTTCTAGTATGCCTATTCCAAAAACTCAAAAAGGAGTGAGAGCTGTAATAGGCATGGCCTCTTATTGTCGGCAGTGGATCAGTAATTTTTCGTTGATTGTAAAGCTGATGATAAAATTAACCAAAAAGGATGCAGTGATGCCTTTACATTGGGATGAGGAATGTCAGAAAGCGTTTGAGCAATTGAAAGCTGCATTGTGTGCTGCGCCAGTTTTAGGCACTCCTAACTATAAAAAGATCTTTAGACTATTTGTGAGCGAGAGTGAAGGATGTGAATTGGCGGTTTTGACACAGGAACAAGGTGGAAGAAATAGGCTGTGCGGCTATTATACTTCTGCGCTGGACCCTGTAGCGTGCGTACTACCACGATGTTTGCGATCTGTTGCAGCGGCGGCTGCATCTGTGAAACAAACGGAAGGAATGGTTTTGGGGCATACTTTAATTCTGATGGTGCCATAGACGTTCTATTAAACAGAACACTGACGCAACACCTCACCTCTGCTAGACTAACAAGATATGAGCTCATCTTGTTTGCACCCCACATCCAAATTATGAGGTCTAGCGCATTGAATCCTGCAGAATTAATGCCACTGCCCATAGCAGAAATTGGTGACAACGAATCACCACCCCATGATTGTTTAATGGTCACTGAAGAAGAAACAAAGGGAAGAGTTGACTTGAGCGACATCCCACAGAAAGAGCCAGATGGGGAGTTGTTTTGTGACGGCTCTTGTTTTAAATTACCAGATGGCACATCAACGGCCGCATATGCAATTACTACCCTAGAGAGTGTTGTAGAAAGCAGAAGAATCCCCTACAATTCGGCACAAGCCGCAGAAATAATAGCACTGACCCGAGCCTGTGAACGCTCTGAGAATTTGAACGTGAATATTTATACTGACAGCCAGTACGCCTTTGGCGTGGTTCATAACTTTGGCCGACTCTGGGCTGAGAGGAGTTTCTTGACATCACATGGGGCCAGGATTCAGCATGGGCCTTTGATTGTACGATTGTTGTCTGCACTCACGTTTCCAAAGCGCCTAGCTATAGTGAAATGCGCGGCGCATAAAAAAGTAACATGTAAAGTGGGAGAGGGAAACGCATTTGCAGACAGGCTTGCAAAACAAACAGCCACAGATTTGAGAAATAAAATGATGACAGTACAGACTGAGGAAGTACCTTGTATGATAGAGAATGGAGTTGCCACATTCAAAGAAATGCAGGCTGAGGCCATGACCGAAGAGATTCAGGGGAGGGCTGAGGGCTCTGTTGAGTTAGATTTGGAAGGATGTTGGGTGGACAAAGAGAACAAGAACTGGATGTTGCCAAATTGTTACGTAACCGCAATGGTTACAATGGCGCATAGCCCTACCCACATTTGCGCGAAGAAGATGGTACAGCATTTATCCACATTATGGAAAAATGAGCACATAAAAAAGAATGCAGAAAGGCTAGTGCAGAATTGTATTACGTGCCTGCAACACAATGTAGGGAAGGGAACCGTGACTCCAGTAGGTAGTTTTGGCCCACCCTCTATGCCATTCGAGGTGATCCATTTTGATTTCATAGAAATGGAAAGGTGCCAGAACTACAAATATGTGTTAGTGGTGATTTGTGCATTGAGCAAGTGGGTGGAGGCTTATCCTTTAAAAGACTGCACTGCCATGTCAACGGCAAAAGTAATGTTGAAAGAGTATTTCTCCCAGTTCGGGCTGCCCTGTGTCCTGTGGTCAGATAACGGCCCACACTTTGTGGGCGCAGTAGCACTACAGATCTGTGCAGGTCTACAGATAGAGAAAGGATTCCACAGTTCCAGGCATCCCAGTTCTGCCGGGCTTATTGAGAGACATAACAGAATCTTAAAGTCAAAGATAGCTAAAATCTGTGCTGGGAGCTAGTTGAGTTGGGTGGATGCATTACCCCTAGCTCTATTGTGCATGTGCACGTCTGTGCAGGCTAAAACTGGGCTCTCCCCCTATGAAATTATAATGGGGAGACCGGCAAATGTATGGTGCGCACCGCAGCCCAAAAGATTATGTGAGGTCGAGCATCCTGTGTTAAGCACGTACTGTGGCCTTTTAATGCAGAAGTTGCGTTTGATTCATCAGCAGGTGCAGGAGGCATTACCAGTGCGATACACCGGACCGGGGCACTCGCTGGAGCCTGGAAGGTGGGTCCTGATTAAGAACTTTGAGCGGAAGACAGCATTAGCACCCAGGTGGCATGGGCCCTACCAAGTACTTTTGGCGACACAAACGGCTATTCGAGTGGACGGTCGGAAGGCATGGATCAATGCGACACATGTCAAAAGATTCCCAGGACCGCTGACAACTTCCGACGACCAGAGAAAGGAAACGGTCTCGGAAACGAAACAAACTGTTGCCAGTCCACTGCCACAGCATCAGCCTGAGCGAGATGTGAAAGTTGAAACAAAGCCCAAGCGAGAAGTGAAACTCGAAACAGAGCCTGAGGAGGCTGCCAGAAAGGGGAAAGGGCGAAAAATGCCCCAACGTTGCTCAGCAGAAACAACATTACTGCCGAGCGACACAAACTCTGCATTGCAAACACCAGCAGAAACAACGCGTGTACCCCTTTGGCGCCCGCCAGTCTCTGCAAATGCACCAAAGCCAAAGAAAGAAACTACATCATTGCCACGGCGCTCATCGCTACCCATCATTGTGCCGCAGGCTGACACTGAGCCTGATATTGGAAGTGCAACGGCACTATTCACGGATCATACAATACCAGGAATGAAACGGTATAATTTGCGGCCTCGACAGGAAAAGTGATCCACAGATCCTTGGTGCTTTTCTTTTGCCTTTGGTTCCACTCACGGATGGAGTAGGAGCCAGAGCGTAGAGGAGAGAAGTGTGGGAGTTGTGCAAGTCAGACAATTCAAGACTCACGGCTCCTCGGTGCACTTATAAAAAAAGTACATGTGTCAGGAGCCAGAGCAGGACAAGCTGGACGCACATAAGTACTAAGGCTGATAGAGTACATGTGTCCTAAGCCAGAGCGGGACAAGCTGGATGCACATAGTACTCTATCAATAAAGAACTGTTCAGAAATCGTCTGAGCAGTGGGAGAAAGAACAACTAATCTTGCTCAGAGTGGATAAGTGATCTAGGCTGTGAAAGGGCTGGCAGAATTGAACTGTGACATTTTCGTTGAACTTTTCTGGCATCAAGAACGAGAGAAATTTGCGATGAACTTTGCCAGCAAGAAGAAGGACGATGAAGAACAAATCAAGACCAGTTTCAGCCTCCTCCTGCACCCCTGCTGAAAAGATGATAGTTTTAGAGACTGTAAATTTAGGGAAAAAGCATGGTAAAAGGAATAAGGTACTGATTTGGACATTGGTCCTATGTTTCTTCAGTATGGTAGTACCAACAATAACAGCTATTACACTATGGTTCCTGGAGTCCGCGCACCCATTAGAAACACTTTTGCCAAAAGAAGCTACTGAAAGCCCGGTTCATGTAATCACTGGTACTTTGTCCCCAATGGAAGAAAGACATAGAGAAGGATATGGCAACAATACATTGTTGCTCATCATGAACATGACCCATGCGGTTTTAAAGAAAAAAGATTCCTGGGTGTGTGCCCATTTACCACAGCACGGTGGGAAAGGGATAGGCTGGTATGTACAACCGTTACCATTGGTTTATTCATGTGAAGTATCGTTGAGTGCAATGTTCTTTGGGAAATGGAACAAGAGTAATACGGGTCAGCTAGATGAGACCAATATGAATGAATTTGAGGAAGTGATCATGAGACCTGTGGGTTGTTCCATATTCCACAAAGCTTGCGTGTTTTCACCAGATCCCATGAGTAAGAATACACGAAAGACAACAAGACTAATAGATTACATAAGCAGAATAGACCGACCCCGCCAGCAGAAGAACCATCAGTAATGACATTTCGAATGAGGGATGAATGGAATAAAGATGCTGTGCCCCCTGACTATACAGTGGATCACAGCCCCAAACTGCTCCCCTATGTTTACAGAAAAAAGGTTCCTATAAAGTAGGAACATTTAGCAGCTACCTGAACACAGTGGTTTTAAAGCACGAAATAGAACCCGTGTACGTAGGGGACCCTATTTACTCTATATGTGGGGAAAAAGCATATCCATGGTTACCTAGGAACTGGGGAGGTCAATGCTACCTAGGTCTACTGTTTCCAGGAGTGTTCCTCTTGGAAACAGCAGAAGTAGCCAGACAAACAAAAGGTAGAACTCAAAGGAGTAGCGAGGATGGAATGATAGCAATAGATATAGCCAAATCATTTATACCATTCTTGGCCCAAATAGAAAATTCCTATAATATAAGAAAACTGTCTAGAATATTAAAAAATACAATAGATTCAACAACGGATATTTTATTGAATATGACGTTAGAAGAGAAAGGAATAAGACTAATGGCACTACAAAACAGGATGGCTCTCGATATAATATGAGTTGATCGTGGGGGAGTTTGCAAACTCATAGAAACTGCATGCTGTGTGTATATAGATGATTACCCCCCCTACGATATTTAAAGCAATCCAAAAATTACATGTCCTAAGTTCCACACTCTCTACTGAAGAAGGGGGTTGGGGGATAGGATCCTGGTTGTGGGGACTATTGCGGTCCTGGGGATGGAAGTTAATTTCAATACTAATGTGGTACTTGGTATATTCATAACATGTTGTTGTTGCATACAATGCCTACCAATAGTTTGCACTGAGACAACTAAGGGATGTATGCACATGGTGTCGAGAGGAAAACAAATGCATGGCCGAAATAACAGAGACACTGATGAAACAAAAACAGTAAAACAATTCATGGCTATAGACATTAATGATGAAGATGATGCTCATGATAGCATGAAAGGTTCAGACATAGATACCCCAGATTTATCCTCACCGGAGGAGGATACAATGAATGAATAAGACGTTTGGCATACGGCCAAAAGGAGGGTTTGTCAATCTGGAAAAGTGAATACACTTCATTTGAATGACAGATGTAACTTTATGGCCGAAGGCCAACCGTCTTATGCACCGAATTATAGAAATACAGACTGCTATGCTTGACTGTCATGACCACTGGCCCCAAGGTGTCAGACCTAGCCCAACATCCTTGGAAGCAGGGTCATGATCCTCATTCCAGGCACCAGCCGGCCCCCGTAGGGGCCTTTTGGACCTTGTCCTGGCGCCAGTGGCGCCAGGCTCATGCTCATAAAGGGACCCAGTCCCGGCACTGGAAGCGCCGGGCTCATATAAAAGGGATTGGTGCTTGGGTGCACTTACCTGCTGCAGACCATGCTGCCTTCCTACCTGCAGGATGAACTCTTCATCCAATCCTGCTGGGACTACTTTAACTGCTGGGTGGGGCCAGCACCACTCCCAAGAACCACATACTGGAACTCTTTTCTTACCTCTGGAGGCTGTGGAAGAAGACGCCTAAGCACTACTGAAGGCTATTTAAACCACACCCGATTGGTTTCACATGCTTCGCGTTATTCTGCAATAGCAGCAGGACGCTCACCGTGTCGGCTCCAGCTGATCTTCTTCTTCTGCACCTGAAAACAGGACAATCTTCAACTTACCTTCCTGAAATCCAGCTCCAGCCTTCCGTGACATCTGAAAAGGAAAACGAGAACATTAGAGTAGCACGAGAAAATACCAGAGCTGCTCTTACCACCCGTCGGCGCCTTCCAAGGCCTCGTGCCGCGATTCTTCGTTCTCCAGCCATCTGCAACAACAAAGAATACAGGTTAGCGATAACTCCATGATATCTGCTTACCTGTGCCACGGTCTCCGCGAGCTCCGTTCTGCGCCATTTGTCCGCACCTGTAAAATACAAGAAGGACATTATTAGAGCTCAGGACTCCATTTCTACTCACGTGCCTCAAGTGGTCCTCCGGCACGATCCTTCGGCATCAGTCTTCATCGCCGGTTGCACCGCGACCTGAAAGAAAAGGGGAAAAAGACATTTAAAAGTGCATTTAACTTCAGATGAACCTTTTGCTTGCCTGCAAAAAACTCCGGACTTTTCCACTTACCGGATCAACATACCGGACCTGCAAAGAGGCAAGATTCTGAAAGGACAATAAAAGACTCAAATAAGGCAATTACCGTTCGTGCAGCTAACGACGGTCTTGCCTTCTGGACTCTACCTCCGCAATAAAAGGCTGAACTATCATCCAGTGAAGTAACTGGCTACAGCGCCCCTGCACAGACGCAGGATGGAGAGCGCCGCATTTACTTACCTAAGGTGAGCACGTGCGGCCTAGGGGAGTCGTAGGAGTGTCAGGAAGGGGAAAGGGCCGAAACCCAGTCAGGCAGACGTTAACCCCTGTTTCCTCTCTGCCCGCAGACATCTCACTCTCCGGATTAAGATCACAGTAAGGAGGGGGCCCTTCCAGGGTGGTGCCAAAGACCTGCGAGTGACTCTGAAAGGTTCGGAGAATGCCCAGACCAGACCTGCGCCTCCGAGGGATTCAGTTGAGCGTTACAGAACACGAAGCCTACCACAAATATCCCACCCGGGCCCAATGGAAACCTTGGATACAGACCAATTGGCCCAATTGCTTGGGGAGCTGAGGGCCGAGGTACATGCATCTCGTCAAGAAACAAATGCCTTACGAAGGGAATTGATCGTTTCCAAAGAGCGAGCGGACGACCTGGCCAGGCAATTGCTACAAATTCAAGCTGGGCAAGCACCTTTGCCTACCTCAGGAGGGAATTATCCACATACAACCTCAAGCAATCCGGTGCAGATTAATCTGCCAGGGAACGTGCCCCTGGTTCCACCAGAACGTTTCTCAGGTGATCCTAGACGCTATGCAGTATTCATCAACCAATGCCGCTTGCACTTTTTGTGTAGACCCGCTGCATTCCCAACTGACCAAGCTAAAGTAGCGTTCGTACTTTCTTATCTTAGTGGCAATGCAGCTGATTGGTCCATTCCTTTAGTGACACAGGATGATCCGATCCTCCAAAACTTCCAAGACTTTCAGGCCAGTATGGAAAAGTTGTTCGCACGGCATTCACAAGGGCAGGACTTGGACAATGAACTCCTATCGCTAAGACAAGGTAACCAAGATCTCCTGGCGTACATAGCATCTTTTAACAGACTGGTGGTTGAAACCAGGTGGCCTGAAGACAAGAGGATCACGCTTTTCCACAGGGGGCTACGTGGAGAACTTAAAGATGTCTTAGCACAGGTGGTAAATCCTCCGCAAGAGTGCTCCGATTATATCGACTTAGTAGTTCAATTAGAGTATCAACTACAGAATAGAAAGGCCAATCGCTCCAGATTTGAAACCAGGGCGTTCTCAAAGACTCAAAACCCTGCTAAAGGAAATGATTCCGTGGAACCCATGCAGATAGGCATCGTGAAAGGACCTTTAACTCAAAAGGAACGAGAAAGACGAAGACAGTTACAGCTATGCCTCTACTGTGGGAAGTCTGGACACTTCCTTCGAGATTGTTCAGTGAAACCGGTCAAGAAAACCTTGGGAGCTTCCGAAAAGGATGCAAAACAACAAGAATCGGGAAACGACCTCGCCCGGCAAGCGTAGAGGTCCGCTTGCCGAGCGTAAAAACCAGTTCCTTGACCTCGCATTTCGTACTGCCTATGGTCCTCATAAGCCCCGACCAACCAGATCGTATGCATGCTATTAAGGCATTCATTGATAGCGGATCAATCGGTAACTACGTGGATCAAGATATGGCAGCTAGGATGAATCTTCCTTTGTGTCCTAAATTGGTAAAAGATGTAATCACTACAGTGGATGGTACAGAAATAGTTTCCGGACCAGTCTCTCACACCACCGTGGAAGTGACGCTGCTCTGCCAGGACGGACATCGGGAAGGAATCGTGTTTGATGTAATCAAGGCCCCGCAGTTTCAAGTAATTCTAGGAGTTCCTTGGTTGGAAAAACACAATCCTCAGATCGACTGGCGAGCCAAGGTAATCCGGTTTCCAGAGTGCGCCCAAACTTGTTATTCTCGGCCCGACATCAGGCTGGCAGCCATCGCTTCCGAGAACCTCCAATTGCCTCCTGAATATCAAGAGTTTAGTGATGTCTTCCAGAAAGATCAGGCCAACACCTTGCCTCCGCACAGGTCATACGACTGCCAGATAGACCTGATACCCGGATCCACTCCACCGTGCAGTAGAATATATGCTCTTACTAAGCCAGAAAATCTTCACCTCAGACAATACTTGGACCAGTACCTGGCTAACGGATTTATTCGTCCCTCAAAATCTCCAGCTTCTTCAGCTTTGTTCTTCGTCCCGAAAAAGGAAGGTGACCTGAGAACGTGTATAGATTATCGCGCCCTGAACCATATTACAGTCAAAAACAGGTACCCGCTGCCTCTGATTCCCGAACTATTGGACCAAGTAAAGGCCGCCTGCATTTACACAAAACTAGATCTCAGAGGAGCCTACCACTTGGTAAGAATCAGGGAGGGGGACGAATGGAAGACGGCCTTTCGCACAAAATACGGATTATTCGAGTATCAAGTAATGCCTTTTGGACTATGTAATGCACCGGCCGCCTTCCAGTTCTTTATGAATGACGTTCTCCGAGAGCTTATTGATGTTTGTGTAGTCGTCTACATTGATGACATCTTGGTATACTCCTCCTCAGAAGCTGAACACCGACGACATGTCACCGCAGTTTTGCAGAGGCTTCGCCACCATCGTTTATTTGCTAAGTTGGAAAAGTGTACCTTTCATGTAAAGGAAGTCGAATTTTTGGGGTTCATTTTATCACCCAACGGTGTTCACATGGACACAAAAAAAGTGGATACTATCACCAAATGGCCGTCTCCGACTTCGGTAAAAGGAGTACAGAGCATGTTGGGCTTCGCTAATTTTTACCAAAGGTTTATCCCCGAATTCTCTCGAATAGTCCAACCTATCACGGCTCTCCTAAAAAAGAACAAAAAATTCGAGTGGACTCCAGAGGCCGAACAAGCCTTCCAAGATTTGAAAGCCAAAATTATTTATGCTCCTGTCCTGAAACATCCTCGTCCAGACCTTCCTTATATCGTCGAGACCGACACATCTAGCCTTGCAATGGGGGCAGTTTTGTCACAAAGAGATCCTGAAACACACCAATTACACCCTGTGGCGTTTTGGTCCCGCAAATTTTCGGCCCCGGAAATCAATTACACAATCACGGACAAGGAACTTCTGGCAATCAAGTCCGCCTTTAAGGCCTGGCGGCATTATCTCCTAGGAGCCCGGCACACTGTCACTGTAATTACTGATTATCGTAATCTCCAATATTTGAAGTCAGCCAAGGCCCAATCTTCAAGACAACTCCGTTGGGCTTTATTTTTCGCGGAATATGATTTTGTGATAACGTTTCGGCCGGGCGTCAAAAACGGAAAAGCAGATGCCCTTTCACGAATAGGTGTTAACGAACTCGCAGCTAATCCAGAACCAGTACCCATAATCCCCGAACAGAAGATTTTGGGAGTCATCAACACAATGGCCCTCATTACGACCCTGGCGGAAATCGGAAAACGATGGCGGAGATGCAATACCGCCATCGAATAGCGCTCGGTGCGACTATGACCCGCCACCGCAAAGTACGAAGTCATTAGCGACACCGTAGTGAACGCCAACGCTAACTGCACCAAGTACGCGCGCGCGCGCCATGCCAAACCGTAAATACCACCATGGCGCAAGGGTACGCGAATTCCGACCCTAGCGGACATGTACCTAACGCCATCAAGCATGGCGGAAAGCACCATTCCGCCATGGTGAGAAGTACGGCATCGCGAATCAACCGTAAACGGCCCCACTGAGTGCCTGTACACCGCTCCCTGCCCACAAAGCACAACTCCTCGTAGGTGCAATGAAGTCACAATGCTACCAGTGAAATGTACAAGTCACCCATGCATGCCAACGAACAAAAGATCCACAAGAGGGGCCAATGGGAGCTGCAGGGCACAGATGGCACGAATACAGAAGCCATTCCAATGGACATGACCACATTCCCCCCCCGAAACGCACGCAAACACAGGCACCTGTGACCAGCAATATCACAAAACTCACAACATTCCACCAGTCCACCTGGCTGACCGTCGTCTGTTACACAAAACCCAATCCCCCGCCCCTGAGCATGACAACATCCAAACAGTCATATTGGCATCCCCCATCCCTGACCTCACTGGGCACCGTAGGCAAACGCGCCCAGCACAGTACCACGCGACTATACTCCGAAACCGGAACCCAATGCAGATCTCCTCACAAAACATCGCTCCCCAAATAGGAATATGCCACATCACTCGCAAAGAAGAACGCTACACGGGCCATATCAGAATAGAAATTTAATGCACAACTAAATCACCAAGCCCATACAGCCATCAGTCCATGAACTCCAAAACACATATCACCATTGTGGGCTGCATCCGCAAGGAATGACCAGCTACTACTTGTGTGACGCCCTGTCCCATCATGGTACACAGAGCCACATTCACGTACGAAAAGGCAACATGGAAGCGCACAGAACCGCAGGCCCGTCCCAATGGGGAGGCACTAGTCCAACTGAAAGGCCGAAATGTTGCTCCGAGCCACTAGTACTGCGTAAGGGCATGTGGCCCATTGGCGATCGTCCCATAAGATCGTAATGCTGCTCCACTGATTAACACGAAGCAGCAGGTGTCGGGAGTAAAAGCCATCTGCAGGAGTGGCATACAGATGGCAGTGGCAAAAGGGCAGGAGATACCTGTCAACAAAAAGAAAAGAAAAAGAACAGAATGGCCATCAGAAGTACATTCGAACAACTCACTCCAATGACCACACTAAATCCACAGCCATATGCATGCTAGCCCACTCCAAAGGATCATCACCACCCCAAAACCACTTGCCACACATAACTATCTATATCGAGGTGTAAACACCATCCCAAACGAGTGTACCTGTGCATGCGTCTGTCAAAACAGATTCCATCAGATGGGAATGTCAACGTGCATGGACACAAGTGTCTGAAGGCGCGTCGAGACAGGGAGGGCTCAACAAGGCCAGATAGACGATGGTGCCACTATGGCAGCCCTGCATCACATAGCGCAGGGGAGGCGGATAGATTCCAACAAGCCCTGTACATGGCAAACCCTGTATCAAATCAGCTGGCCATGCATCCATTCATCATTCCCTCATCCTGTTATAAATACACCGGAATATTTACTCACAAGACATTCGGGATTTCCATTGAGTCTGTGCGTTATGCAGCCTGCAAAATCCACAGTGTCCCAGCCCGTAATATCTGTGTTGTGAAGTTACATGATTTTGGGAACGTCCGGCCTCATCGCCCACGTCAATATAGCGCATCCCAAACTATTCATATCAATCATTGCTTCCTCGCCATGGCCTCTGTCTCAAGGACATCGAACAATAGAACATTATACTTGCAGTCAGACCTGTGGGCATCTCCTCTCAGCTAGCCGAAGACCGAAAGCGCCGGCCTTCGAATTCCTCATTTGCAACATCACGTCGAAAAGGCATCTGTGGCCGTTTGAAATCACAAATTAATCCAGCTAGTGCAGCTGTGTGTGAAAATGTCAACTGCCATCACCCACTAATCGGACGCCCCGCCCGTCGTTGCAACCCTGTACAGTGATGCATGAGGGCCCACCGTTACTCGAGTACTACGTTCCACTGACCCATCACAAGTCTGTTCGCGACTGCAAAGATTGTATGTAAAACAATGGGACCATAGCCGAATGTACATATCAACAAATGTTACACGGCCATCGGGTACAAATACATGATTGCAATAGCAAGATGCCGTTCCTCGATTAGCAGCGTTGTGTGCGGGACGTGCTCGGCCAAAGGGGAGAGCAGCTTGCACAGGTGGAATGAATCACCACAGGTGGAGGCCATACAGCCTGAAAACACATAAAGTGCACACCCAGTCTCCTCCCACAACCACACCCACTCCGAAATGCTACCGGCAGGACTCGCGATGTTGGCCCTGGGGGACCTGATAGCACTGCAAGTACTCCAACTCCAAGAAGAAGACGAACACCAACTACAACCGGCCGCACGGAGGAGACGCAGGAGGAGGAGGAGGCCAAGGCAGGGCCCGCAAGGGCCGCCAGCACAGCCACTACCACCACGCAGGCAGCCCGCAATCCCACGCCTCCGAGCACATCCGTTCAACCTCACTGATGAGCAGATCCACACCCTCTACCGTTTGGACCGGAACACCATAGCCGCAATAGTGGACATGACACAGGCTGACCTTGTCAGCATGATAGACAGCCCAACCGCCATCCCACCCCTACTGAAGGTGGTGTCTGTACTCCACTTCCTGGCCACAGGCACCTACCAGCACACAGTCGGACAGTTGCATGGCATATCACAGCCACTGTTCTCACGGACACTATTGCAAGTGCTCGATGCCCTCCTGAAGCACGCAGACGACTACATCTCTCTACCACGCTCGGAGCAGGACATTACCAACACCAAAGTGGGATTCCATGCACTTGCCGGCATACCGGGTTGCATTGGTGCCATCGACTGCACCCATGTGGAATTGGTCGTCCCACATGCCATGGAGGCCCAGTACCGCAACCGAAAACAATATCATTCCCTGAATGTACAGATGGTGTGTGACTCCAACAGGATCATTACACATTGTTGTGCCAGATTCCCTGGATCAACCCATGATTCTATGGTCTTGAGGAACTCTACTATACCACGCTACATGGAGCGACACGCAGGGAACAGATCCTGGCTACTCGGTGAGTCTCTTTTCATGCATGATGATGTGGGGTATGTGATGCGGCAATGACCTGGCAGGAAGGGGGGGGGGGTGCGTACGTAGCAATGGCATTCCACATCATACGTTTATCGTCCACATACAGGTGATGCTGGGTATCCACTGAAGAGATGGCTCCTCACACCAGTCAGGAACCCACGGGACCAGCATGAGGAGGACTACAACCATGCCCACTCACGTACCCGTGTAGTCATTGAACAGGCATTCGGCCTACTGAAGACTCGTTTCCGCTGCCTCAGCAGGTCTGGCGGGGCACTCCTGTACCGCCATGAGAAGGTTGCAAAGATGGTGATGGCATGTGTCATGCTCCACAACATGTGCGTACGTAGAAATGTGCCCATGCCCCCAGACGCAGAACTGCAAGCACCTGATGATGGTCATGATGAGGGTGGGGATGTGGCAGCACCTCAAGGAGTCTGCGAGGCGCCGGAGGGCCGTGACATTCGTCAGCATGTCATTGATGCATGCTTCTAGCACTCACGCCTGGTGGCTGATACATGGACACGGGACTCGTGGCACTGTGTGTGTCTGGTACATGCACAATATGGACTATACGCCTAGGATGGCCTAGTACATAATGATCATTGTCGACACATCTCATCGGTTGATCGTGCACTTGTTTATGGCATATGTGATATCATGGTGAACACCCTATCGACCCGCCACCCAAGTGAGCCCAACACACCCCCTCCACCCTCCTACCTCCCCCCCGAACACCAGTGTCCAAAGATGCTCATTGTCAGTGGGCTGTCGCTATTGCAAGCCCCCTCTGCGGGTATCAGGGGCACCCCTGCCTGTGGAGCGCAGGTTCCTCCCAGATCTACGTTGGGGGCTGCCCTGGACGGAACTTGCAACGGATGATGTCTCTGCCTGCTCACGTCCATGCATGTCCCTAAGGGTTTGTGAGAGCTCAGTGAGCACACGGCGCACTGCGGCAAGTTCGGCACATACGTCTTTGGACGTCGCATGCAGTTCCCCCCTCAGGCTCTCGGTGCTTCTCTCCATTTGGACTCTCAGGCTCTCGGTGCCACTCTCCATTTGTACTCTCAGGCTCTCGGTGCTACTCTCCATTTGTGCCCTTAGTGTCTCTGTACTTCTCTCCATTTCTGCCCTAAGTGTCTCAGTTGATGTTTCTATGTCTGCCTTAGTGCCCCCACATTCATCGGCATGGTCCTTGAGGAGCGTGGCCAGTTGCTGCTGTTGCCCGATTAACTTGTCGAGGGACTGTTGCCTCTGCTGGGCCATGGCCATTTGCGGGGGGGTCACAGAGGGGCTGTTGACCTCATGTTGCCTTGCCACAGGGCTTGGGGGGGATGGCCAGTCGTCGTCTTGTGGGTGCCCCTGCGTGGTATTCTCATGTTGTACGGGATGGGACAGACAGGGGGATTGGGACAGGTCATGGATGGATCTGACTTCGACATCTCCGTCTTCTGTGTCGGAGCATGCTGCCATCATTGGGGTGTCACCTATGGTGCTGCTGCCACCAGAGCCAGTGCCTTCTGTGGCATCCGTTGGGGGGACCTGTGGTGGTGGTGTAGTGGGCATGCTGGCTGCTGGGGTGCCTGTTGATGTTCCCTCCTCTGTGCTGCCACCTGATTTGTGCTGCTGCCGTGTCTTGATGCGTGCAGCTGAGGTGGAGGGTCTTTGGCCGTTGGTCTTGGCCCTCTTTGCAGGTGTGCTGGTAGGGGTGTCCTGATGCTCGTCGTTTGGATCGGACCCTGTGGTGGAGTAAAGGAGGGCGAGGGTTATTAATGGGTCTGTGGGTATTGGAATGGCATTGTATCACATGCATTGGGGTGGTACATGAGGGTGATTTGGGTCGGGGCCTTAGTGGTGCTTTCATTTGTGTGTGGGGTGAGGGTGCAGTTGTTTGGCAGCCTGCAGTTAGGGTGTGCCTGCTGGACGTGTGGTGGGGGTTTTAGGGGTTTTTAATTATTTATGTATTTATTGTGGTTTTAAGGTGCGCTATGAGGGCGATGTGTGTGGACGTTCTCCTGGACATGTGTTCCTGTTGCACTATGTGGACACATGGTACTTCACATGATTGGACATTGTGGTTTTAGCATTATTTTATCTGGCCCACCTACCTGATTCTTCTGATGTCTGCACTCCTTTCTCCATCCCTCCGACTCCCTCAATGCTCTCCATTCCGATGGTGGAGGCACAGATTTCTTCCCAGGGGGTCAACTTGATGGGTGATTCAGGACCTCCCCCGGTGGCTGTGGCAATGTTGCGGTTGGCAGAGAGTATGCTGCGGACGCGTATCCGCAGGTCGTCCCACTGCTTTCGGCATTGTTGTGGTGTGCGGGGTGCGGTCCCCACCGCGCTTACCCGCTGTGCTACCAGAGCCCATATGGCCTTCTTGTTCGCAAGTGCCGTCCTGGTCATTTGCGTGGAGAAGACGACGGCACCATTCTCCTGGAGGGTCTCTGTTAGCACGGTGAGTTCCTCGCGGGAGAAGTGGACCTGCCGCTTGCGGTCGCACGCTTTCTTCGCTGCTTTTCCCATTTTACTTGGTTTCGCTAGGGTGGATGACGGGTTGGGGTGTGTCTCAGGGTTGTGTTTTTAGTGGTAGTGTGGTTTTAGTGGTTTTATAGGTGTACGGCGGGTTGTTTCCCGTTCCGGGCCCATGTTTTTACTTCCGTTTCCGTATATTTCCGGTCACCGTACTTTCCGGTAGGCGCACTCTGCGGTGTCCGCTGTGATGGGTGGCGGTATTGCACCTAGGGCGACGTACGGCGGCGGTGTGGGCCGTTTTGGGGCCATTTGCGCCATCGCGGACTTTGCACTTCCGCCATGGCGTGGTGCTCGTGCCCGATGGGTCGGAATGGACCGCTCTTTGCTCCTTCGTGCAATGGCGGAAACGCTATTTACGCTGTTGCGGTCCGGTCAGTCACTTTCCGCCAGGGTCGTAATGAGGGCCAATGTCTCTTGACGACATAAAAAAGAAGATCAAGCAAGTAATAACTCCCGAAGATTCCTTGACTTGGCTGCAGAAAGGAAGGATTTTACGATAGAACAAGATCTATTATACTTCCAAGGCAGACTTTATTTACCGTGTGATGACTTACAGAAACAGGTCATCACCTGCTATCATGATTCCTTAATAGAGGGACATCCGGGTGTAGCCAAAACCTCCGAAAAAATTAAAAGACATTTCTGGTGGCCGTCCTGGAGAAAGGATATCAAAGACTTTGTGGCCTCATGCGGCATTTGTGCACAAAACAAGAGCCAGAGAGAAAAACCAGCCGGGCTACTGCATCCGATAGACATTCCACCGTGCCCTTGGCACACCCTCTCAATGGATTTTATCACGGATTTACCCCCTTGTTCCGGATATAATACAATTCTAGTAATTGTCGATCTTTTTTCAAAGATGGCTCATTTTGTTCCACTGAAAGGATTACCCACAGCTTCCATTCTAGCCCGAGAATTCCTTGAAAACATCGTTCACTTGCACGGGTTCCCTTCAGTCCTAATCTCTTTTCGAGGGAGCCAATTCATTTCCCATTTCTGGAGGAGTTGTTGTCGTCTTGCACAAATTGACGTGCGACTCTCTACCAGCCACCACCCTCAAACTGACGGACAGACTGAGAGGACTAACCAAACTCTGGAACAGTATCTTCGTTGCATGTTACAACAATCAGAGGGTACTTGGAGGGACATTCTTTGGATTGCTGAATATGCGTACAACAACTCAATACATACCGGAACAGGTAAAACCCCTTTCTTCCTGTTGTATGGGGTTCATCCTCGGACCTCTAATTTAGATCCGCCTCAAGATCTAGGAACACCCGCTGTGGACCATCTTCATGCTACCATAACTCAAACATTTAAGGAAGCCATCGCACACCTTCAACGAGCCAAAGAATCTTATAAGAAAGGTGCTGATCAACATCGGAAAGAGGCCCCTCAGTACCAAGTAGGAGACCAAGTCTGGCTGTTACTAAACATCTATCTCTAAAAGGACCACGCACCTTTAACCCAAAGTACTTAGGACCCTACGCGATCACGGCTGTGATAAATCCTGTGGCAGTTAAATTAGAATTGCCCACTCGGATGAAAATACACCCTGTATTCCATGTTTCACTCCTGAAACCTATGCAACCCGGAACCCGTCTGACTAAACCTCCAGAGCCAATCCAAGTAGACGGAGAAACCGAATACGAGGTTCAGAACATCTTGGATTCTACATTTTTCAAGTCAAAACTGTATTACCTGATTGATTGGAAAGGGTATGGCCCCCAGGAGAGATCTTGGGAACCTTCAGAAAATGTCCATGCTCCTCGTCTAATCAGAAAATTTCATCGGACCTTCCCCAACAAACCAAAGCCTCCGGGGAAGACCAATTTGGGAGGGGCCTTGAGGGGGGGTGCTGTCATGACCACTGGCCCCAAGGTGTCAGACCTAGCCCAACATCCTTGGAAGCAGGGTCATGATCCTCATTCCAGGCACCAGCCGGCCCCCGTAGGGGCCTTTTGGACCTTGTCCTGGCGCCAGTGGCGCCAGGCTCATGCTCATAAAGGGACCCAGTCCCGGCACTGGAAGCGCCGGGCTCATATAAAAGGGATTGGTGCTTGGGTGGACTTACCTGCTGCAGACCATGCTGCCTTCCTACCTGCAGGATGAACTCTTCATCCAATCCTGCTGGGACTACTTTAACTGCTGGGTGGGGCCAGCACCACTCCCAAGAACCACATACTGGAACTCTTTTCTTACCTCTGGAGGCTGTGGAAGAAGACACCTAAGCACTACTGAAGGCTATTTAAACCACACCCGATTGGTTTCACGTGCTTCGCGTTATTCTGCAATAGCAGCAGGACGCTCACCGTGTCGGCTCCAGCTGATCTTCTTCTTCTGCACCTGAAAACAGGACAATCTTCAACTTACCTTCCTGAAATCCAGCTCCAGCCTTCCGTGACATCTGAAAAGGAAAACGAGAACATTAGAGTAGCACGAGAAAATACCAGAGCTGCTCTTACCACCCGTCGGCGCCTTCCAAGGCCTCGTGCCGCGATTCTTCGTTCTCCAGCCATCTGCAACAACAAAGAATACAGGTTAGCGATAACTCCATGATATCTGCTTACCTGTGCCACGGTCTCCGCGAGCTCCGTTCTGCGCCATTTGTCCGCACCTGTAAAATACAAGAAGGACATTATTAGAGCTCAGGAATCCATTTCTACTCACGTGCCTCAAGTGGTCCTCCGGCACGATCCTTCGGCATCAGTCTTCATCGCCGGTTGCACCGCGACCTGAAAGAAAAGGGGAAAAAGACATTTAAAAGTGCATTTAACTTCAGATGAACCTTTTGCTTGCCTGCAAAAAACTCCGGACTTTTCCACTTACCGGATCAACATACCGGACCTGCAAAGAGGCAAGATTCTGAAAGGACAATAAAAGACTCAAATAAGGCACTTACCGTTCGTGCAGCTAACGACGGTCTTGCCTTCTGGACTCTACCTCCGCAATAAAAGGCTGAACTATCGTCCAGTGAAGTAACTGGCTACAGCGCCCCTGCACAGACGCAGGATGGAGAGCGCCGCATTTACTTACCTAAGGTGAGCACGTGCGGCCTAGGGGAGTCGTAGGAGTGTCAGGAAGGGGAAACGGCCGAAACCCTGTCAGGCAGACGTTAACCCCTGTTTCCTCTCTGCCCGCAGACATCTCACTCTCCGGATTAAGATCACAGTAAGGAGGGGGCCCTTCCAGGGTGGTGCCAAAGACCTGCGAGTGACTCTGGAAGGTTCGGAGAACGCCCAGACCAGACCCGCGCCTCCGAGGGATTCAGGTGAGCGTTACATTGACCAACAAGCAGCCATTTTAAACGTAGCAAGAATCGCCATTTTGCTTGTTAACCATTGGTCATTGCTTTCTGTCTAAACTGCTTTGCAGCTTGCTTTTCTTGCGAATTCTGCTTACTCTGCTCAACTCTTAACATTGTTGTCTGAATATGAAAGGGCAAGGTCGTGGGACTGAGGAGTTCGTTGAAACTCCTCATGATTAGCCCAGAAAGGAATGCCCATGCTCCCTCACTGTAGCCTTGAGGGAGAGCTGCAGGGCATTTCATCATTTCACAGCTGCCAGCCAGTCTCGTACTGTGGTAGAATATGTTAGAATAAAGCAGCTAAAGGCTTGAATTATGATATTCTTAAGGCCCCCCTTCGCAAAACCCTTTAGAGCGTGTCGGCTCCCAGGACACGAATAGTACCTCATAGATAGCAAAGCTTGGAATGTGGCTCTTCCCCCGTGTGCAGCTTGCTTCCAAGAATAGAACCACCGTGTTCTGTTCAACAACTAGAAGATGCCTCCGCACTTTCTAATTGCACATTGTTACTAGAATAGACATCGAAAGTGTCATAATTGTCATACGCGTTGGAAATGTCCATCGTCATCCCGAGTTCAAAGAAACTTAATAAAGGGGGTTGTTAAACATGACATAGCTGATTGTATAATATGCATTTTGTATATATGTAACTGATGTACGTAATTCGCTCTCTTGCGTCCCTCGAGGTCTAGAAAACTCACGTCGCGGGACGTGAGACCACAGTTGGCCAATTGGGACTTGCAATAAACCCTAGCATTGGGAATTTGAACCTCGTGTCTGGTGCATCCTTTCGTGTATGGTTATTGCCTTGTTTCCATATCGCGAGGGACCCCTAGGGGCCCCTTTCAACGTGTGCCCAAAGGTTCAAGAAATGTTCTGACACAGTTTGTAACACTGGAAAAAAGGAAGGTAGGGTCTCTGGGGTCCATGAATGATTCCAAGGGTTAGAGGACAAGTTATACTAGTCATTTAAAGTTTGGAAGGCTTGCGCAATCAAGCAATGACAAAGCCAAAGTGTTATAAAAGTTTATTAAAGTTAGCAAAACTTTTAAAAGGAGTTTAGGGGCAGGTAAGAACAATTGTAACTCACCCTACATAATCCAATTCTTCACAGGACTTGCCAGGTCAATGGAAGAAGGTCTGAGGTTGCTTATCCTGCTGTGAACCTCAGCCCTTGATTCACAAGGCTTGCAGGTTTGAGCAGATCTTGGGTTGGCGTCTTTGGCTGGTGCAAGGTGAAGGAATGCAGCAAAACACAATGCAAGACCCCTCTCAAGACTTGACCCGACTGAAGTTAGCTGTTTTGGGTGGCAGCCACCGCAGCACGGCAATGCAAAGGGACACACTTGTTGTGGTCGGACTTTCTCACTGAGGCAAGTCTTGTAGGACAAGCTGAGTATCCTCCAAGTTGCAGGTCTCAACTCAGAATGGTGATATCAGCAGCACGGTAGCCCAAACTCAGGGCTGGTCTGCCACAGGGTGGTCTGGGGCACTCCCAAAGGCTCTTCTTTGCAGGGTACTGATTGTCAGGAATGGAGTCTCCCTCCACTCCTCATGTGGCAGCTCCCTTACAGGACTGCTAAAGATCAACAGCAAGAAAGGGCTCTTCGGGACCACAGCTGAAGTTGTTCACCAGGCCTTCTTCAGATGGGTCTCCGGTCTCCTCACAGGTCTCACAGCTGGACAGAAGTCTTGGCTCCTTCAGGTTTCTCTAGGATCTCTCTAGAGTGGGTGCAGGGTTCCTCTTCCTATCCCAAAAGCCATGTAAGAGTAGAAATTCTGACTGGCCAATAGGAGAGCTAACCCCACACACACCCCAGCAGTGGTCCAATCAGGACCACTCTTGAGAACACTCATGCATAACACTCAGACACACTGAAACCAGTTTGTGGATTGGGACCAGACAGTCCCAGCCCCCACCCTGCCAGCAAACACACATAGCCCTCCAGTAGCTCACCAAAAGCCTCTGTTTTCAGGGCACTGGAAGTCCATATAAGGATTTCCCTGGCTTTGCAGGCCAGGAAGAAGGCTAACAGACAACATGGCCAAATGACAAGTGAAAAACCTTGTGGCATGGCCATGTTTGCTCACTAGCCACAGTTAGTATTCAAACATGGTAAACGTGGTAAGCTTTAATGAAAAGCAACAACAAATGGTAAAAAGTCACTGCTGCCACCAGCTTGTCCATTTAGCAGACCTAGAGTAACCAATAAATCCTCTGAGTGTTAGTCTAGGGCAAAAACAAAAGTGTACCCCATTGTACTGCATTGTAAGATGTATTGTAAAATGATAGAAGTTACCACAAGTGATAAGAAGTTACGAAAAGTAGTAATCAAGTACCTAGACTAAAGGAAACAATGTTTCCCAGTACTGACAGCCTAAAGTTCATGTCAGTTTCCCCACAACAGATGTGCAAAAGACAACATAGTGAGGCTTAAGGCTTCACCGCGGTGTAAAAAGTATAGGTCAGGATAAAAAATAAAAGCAACATGTTTGGGGGTCCATGGAAGTAAAGGTGCAATAACGAGAAATCTTTCCTAACAGCTACCCTGAAAGCTTTCCACATGTGTGCTTGACAGTTGTCAAATGGTGCTCTATCAATATCATCACTGTTCATCTGTACCCCTGGACACCCCAACTTCCTCCATATTTCGTCCAACTGTTCCCCTATCAGCGCAGCGCTTCATGTCCTCTACAGCTAACATTATCCCTGCTGTCTGCTTTTCAAGTACATATATCCACTTGCCTACCCCCGCTGTAAGGGACGGTAGTGCCTTCATTAAGCTCTTCTGAGCCAACTACAGTCAAGGCACATAGATTGCTCTCCATAGTACCTTGTACATCAACAGGAACTGTGCCCCTGTCTTCATAGTTTACAACATTCTCCATAACCTCTTGCCTTTTGCTACGGCCATTTGGCCCTGACGTGTTCTCGGCCTCATGTCCCATGGTGTCCCTGACCTCTGTCCAGCCCCTTCATCTATCACCTGTTCCTCATCAATCGCCCACCCCTCTTCTGCAACCTCCACTTTCCTGTTGGTACCTAATGAGCCATAATCTGCACTAGGCAGACCCCCCAGCTTATAGCGATTTTGCGATCGCGCAAAATGCTGCGAAAACGGCCGTTGTGTGCAAAAATAGCACCTATAAAAAAAATATTTAAAAAAATTAATCTGCAAAAATTACTGTTTAAAAAAAAATTAATCAGGGTGCCAGGTTCTCAACTTTTTTTTTTCTCGCAAGAAATGAAATGCGCCAACACACCTCATCACTTGCGCCCAAAAAAAGAGCAGCCCAATCCACACGGGACACATGAATGGGCCATTTTATATGTGCCCCCATTCAGATGGCCTTTTTCACCTCCTTGATCAAATAAAGTGGCGTTTCTGCCAATTTAAAATCGCATCACTCATTTCCATGTAAGATGCACTTTTAAATGTGCAGAAATTGTGGGCAACCCTATGCACACAGGATGTGGGAGTGCCACTCTATGACAGGGTCTTTCCTGACCCTATCATGCATTTCTTTTAAGGTATCAACCTCTGCTGTGTCACTTGCATGTCTGTTCCCCAAACAGGATAAAAAAGCATTTCTTGGGTCGTATTTTACAGTGGCAGGCCTGTGAAAGGCGCTGGGAGCTTGCAGAACACTGACGGAAGAGCGATTCTAATCAAGGTTCTACCCATTTTGATGACAAAAATTGATCAAATGGTCCAATTTTACCTATTTCATCCCGTACTATTCGATCGATTTTTATAAAAACCGAACATGTGTTGCAGGGGTGTCACCCGCTTCCCAAGTTCAGTATTATTTGGGTTAGGGGATTGCAGGGGTGTTCCCCACTTCCTCAAAATTGGAGGCTGAGACAGAAAAAAAGAAAATAACAAAAAAAGGGACCCTGCGAAGTCAGATTTGACCCGCGTTAGATGGACAGATCTGACAACGCAGGGTTGCAGGGGAAGCGGCAGTGACCAAGCAGTTAGGTAGGGGAGGGGGTGTTGGTGAAAGGTACATTTTGGGTTGTTTGGCTGAAGTGCAAATCCATTCACGGCGATATGGACTACGGCCAATTCCACTGCAAATAATTACACTTGGGTCAAACAACCCAGAACACCATTCAAGGCAGCTGGCCAGCGCACAATTTGCGCTACAGCTCAAGCCTGTGGAAATGCACTGGTCATCTTTGAGAATAAGGTGACCTGCTAATTTCCAAAAATGGGTTGTCTAAAAATAGCATATCCTCGACTCTATTTTTAAATGCCCCATTTTTTGAGGATCTGGGTCAAAATCTACATTTAAAAAAAATAAAAAAATGGTTGCACTATGAGAGGGAAAGTAGAGAGAGGGAGAGTAATGGGTGAGATGTAAAGTGATAGGCATGAAAGCAGAGGGAGAGAAGTGGGTCAGAGGAGGAAGCGGTGCACAAGAGTGCAGAGGAAGCAGTGATGCGGTGTGCCCGAAATCTGAGAGCGAGTGGAGGTACAGAAAGTAGAGGGAGCGTGTGGTCAGTGAGCCAGAAAGCAGAGAGGAAGCAGTTGGCCGGAAAGAGGCAGTGAGCTGCAGATTGGGAAAAAGGATGAGGGAAGAGTGCGATAGAATGGGAGAAAGGATGCACGATGCAGAAGCAGCACACAAGAATAAAGGACTGTATATTGCAGGAGGAATTGAGTGTAAGATGTGAGTTAGAAGTATGATTTGGAGTGTGTCAGGGGATGGGCAGTGCAAATTGTGACTTGACAGTGTGACAGTGTGACATAGCATGTGAGTATTTGTATGACAGATTGAGAGGTTCAGGAATGCAAGTTGTGATGGGAAGTTGGTGAGATGTGTGATGTGTGTTGGTGAGAGAGGTGTGTGGGTGTTTGGGGGTTTGGAGAACATAGAAGGGGAATATTTTCAGCATTACACCTGATAATGATCAATTTAGGTAATGCTATTAAATAGGCATGCACATTAAACCTAAAATGTAGCCAAATCAAACACTGTTCTGCCAAGCCAGAGACATCTGGGACTCTTCCTATTGAATTAATACAAAAGATACATAATAATGATACCCGGGCTCTCTTGTAGCCTTGCACTCTGCCTCTTTCCTGCAATGTGGCAATCATACACCCTCCAGTTAATACAAAATGTCCCCCAAAAATGCCACAATAAATAAAGGTCTGTGCCACAAAATTTGCCATTTCATGCCGCATAATTTGTCATTTCATGCGGCAAAATCCTGGAAGGTCTGACTAGGGGCACATGCTCTTCCCTGCGGCAGACACTCTGGGTCTCTCCCTGAATTAGGGTGTACCTCACTTGTCATTACCTGGATATCCATGATGACTCTGCTTTCTATTTCAAAAATAATTGTATGAGTGGCAGGAGAACTATTATCAGGCTCCCCTTCTACATACAAGAGAAACTGGGTCCTGTAAATTCTCATGCAATTGAAACAGACGTCACAGCCATAGGATGAAGTTCACTGTCTTTATTAAATATTCAATGACAGGTATTTCAGCATGAACAATGTGACATTCTCCACACATACCCTGGATCCTGTCATCCAGTTTTGTTAATACATCACATCACACAATGAGGTTACTGCCCAGAAAACCTAACAGCGGTTGGGATTGGTTAGTGAGGTGAACTGTATACACATTCTATAAGGGGTTAGTGTGATTATTGGGTAAGCCAAATATGGTGGCTCCTCCCGAGACCACCTCCACATGTTTCAAATACAAAGTTACAGGTTAGTGTAAGGAGATTGGCTACTGCAACGAAATGTAAGTTTAATGTAGAAGATGGTTAGGGATTGGACAGAAGGAGTCTTCTCATCCTTGGAGCTATTCAAGGTGATCAGAAAGACCCAGAAGGTGCTGCATGTTCCCAACAAGCTACCATCTCCGATCGACTAGGCATCGAGACAGAACAGTCGGCATTGAACCTGTATTACTTTTGAATCCCGTTCAATGGGAACAGCCATCTCTGTCTGCCTCGATTGACTAGACTCTGTCTTGTAGGTTCAGATCACATATGTGGGGACCACAAAGTGGATTTCTCCAGCTTGAAGTGATGAGGACATTTGGCGTGTAATCCCTGTAGGTGTCCTATCTCTTCTGTTAATTTGAAACCTTCCTTCTTGCGGTGTCCTTGTCATGTCTGTGCAGATTGGGCGTGCTAGAACCCTGACCTGCATGCTTCAGCAGGATCAGCATGCCAGTTTTCTCTGTGTTCTGAAGTCATTTCTGCTTTCCCTATTCACTCCCATGTACATGTGGCTTCCATCTTTATTCACATGACCACCCATGTTAGATGCATTTAAGCGTCAGCAAGCAGTTTGTAGGTCTCCTTGTGCATCTTGCTGTTTCCGCGTGGCAAAAGCTATATGTGTGTCAGTCCTCTAACTATGTGAGTCATAAGCATATACTTTGTGTCTACCAAAAATAAAGCAAACTGTCCGCGTAACTTCATGCAGGGATGCCTGTGTGTTTCATGTCTAGTGCATCTACGTTATGCAGTCAGTTGTGACATCATTGGTGTTCTTCGAGGGTGCAGTCAGTCAACTTGTTCAATTGACTGCATCTTTATTTCTTCAATGCTGTCATCCAGGCATGGCCTGAACGGGTGTCTGAGTGAACAGCGCTTCTCACACCTGCGATACATTTATGATGGGGAGGAAGGACCCAGAAGTGATGTACACCTCTAGTTTATCTGTCGCCGAGCTGAGAGTGGGATGGGTGCTGCGAGGGCCATGATTAGGTCTCCCTCTTCAGAATCTCTCCCGCCTTGCACTGATCTGGGCCTTTTGCCGCACTCTGCCCCTCCCTGCATCGTTCGCGCTAGTTCCTCCTCTGTTCTCTTCAGCACTGCTTCTGCTTCTCTCTTTACCCTTTTCTCTACTTTCATAATCAATGGGTCTTGTATTGTATCGGTACACCAAATGGGGGTGCCCTGCCTGGGCTTAGTGGGGGTGCTTACTGGGGGTTGGTATATCCCACAGCAGGTACAAAAGGAATCTACCCATAAGCAGGCAGGGCAGTGGGGGTGATGGTGTGTGTGTGTGTACTGGGTCTGTTCTCTCTTGAAAATTGTCAGGGGCATTCTCTGAATCTTCAAACATTTCCACATTTCGAGTATACTTTGCCTACTCTTTAACTTTGTTCCTTATATTTTGATGCCAAATACGAATACATGTGTTTGAGGACCACATTATCATTTGTACCCTCCTCTGGTCAAGATTTAAACATCCTTCCTTCAGTCCACTGAATCCACTTGCAATGATACTTCGTGATTTTCTCCCTATACAGCGGTAATGCTGCACATATGTTCTAATGGAGTAACCATACTCCTTCCCAAATCCAACCTTACTTAAATACTTAGTTTGCCAATCACTGGTCCAGCGGGGTATTGCTTGAAAACCTCTCAATGCTTCAACAAAACCACTCTCCCTTCCCACATCCACAATCCAAACTGCCAGCCCCCTCAAAACATGTCTACTCACAACACACCCCCTATCCACAAAAATGGGCGGCCACCGACATACATTACCCCACTTTTATTAACACAATTATTAACAACATCATCAAATAAAAACACAGTTATTTACACAATGGTGTAGACCCTTCCTATGTCTCCTTTTTCTGGAGATGAGGGAACTCAACCCTCCTCATTCCCCTTTCACTCTACGGGAGAGGGATCCCGAGTGCTCTATAGACGGGCCGTCACATCAATTACAGTGCTGTCTTTACCTGTCTAAGAGGAGATATCCCACATCAATTCTTATCTTTTACCACTTCTACATTACTATGATGTCATCATACCCCACGGCAGGGGAGGTTCACCTTCTTACTACTCAAAAACACATAAAGTGTCACCAGATGGTCTGTCCTCTTCATGCTCTCACACACACAAAAACTAAAACTGTCACCCCGTTTTGTTTTTCCCACAAGAATGCCCTCATGTTCTAGGCATTCGACCGAGCTCCTCCAATGCCTTGCCCCCTACAATTACCTGCACAGCTGGGCGCAGCGTCCAGCTCCAAGAATCAGGCCGGTCTTCTGGCAACACAGTTCTCCCGGAACTCCTCAGAGTGTGCACAGAGACTGGTCACTACAGATGGGTTTTGCAACCCAGGATCCGTGGCTGGCAGCCACTAGCCTCTTGGAGGATCTGAAATCACATCAGGGTGACCAAATTTGTGCAGTAGGGCAAAAATATTGTCGATAAAAATAGCTCCAAGGGGATCAACAAGAATGCCACCATTGCAAAGAAAACGAAGTTGTATTACATGCAAATACATCCAGGAGTGTCAGTCAGTCCTGTAAAGCTGAGAGCTGAGACCACACACGACACGCCCATTTCAAGTTACACCTTTTAAAGCGGAAAAAACACAAATTACTGTAGCCAAAACAAATCAGATACAGCATAATCCCATGTTCCCCATTGGCTAACAACTATAGAGAAATCTAAACATCCCTCATAGGCCATTACACCATTGGTTGTGTATTTCTAAATACAACCCCTTACACGACAACCTCATTGTAGTGTCAGCAGAAAACACTGTGATAGGATTGGTCCACTATATTCAGGTACTTTATTGAAATAATGAACGTTGTGCAACCCGTGATGGCCATTCCATCGGCATGACACAATCAGGGAGTGGACTGGGAACAATGGGGTCAAACCTGACTGGGAATGCAATGGCTTCCTCATGAGAACAGACAATTTGGCGCTCACAGATAGCCCCTTTGACCTTGCAGCTGTACTCTTTGGCATCACCTCTTGCTACACCCATCTTAGAAAATGTTACTTCCCCAGCACACCTCCTACCTTATCTATCTTGGGAACTAGGTGTTTTATAATAAACTCAGTCAAGGTACCGCTCTTGGGGATGAATTTTTCAGTTTCTTTTGCTCTATTTTCTCTGACACCTCTACTACAAATGGACGGGTCACTTCTCAATTGGGGCCGTATTACTCTAAGCCTAGCTTCAAACCTTGGCCATGACAGACACCAGGCTCTGTTCTCATGAGATCTGTCCTTCACAGTGGCAACACTAATTTAATCTTCTGAAACCAACATTCCATTCTCTGCTCCTGTGAGCTGCTCAGCCCGGCACAATTAACTGCTGTCTGTGCTGTGCATCTCCCTTCTTCCATAACCCTGGCTGTCTGCACACTCGCTGGGGGGAAGGATGCATAAACTCTAATCAAATGGACAGACCAAAAGCTCTGAAAGGTGGCCTAATTCTCTTACTACCAAAAGCTTCTATTTCTAATGAGGCCTAATCCAAAATGGTGGAACTCTTGCTCATTCATCACGCAGGTCTCAGATATCATGTTACTACAGCACGACCCTTACCCTATTCACTGCAGGACACTTCAGCTACCTTTTCACCTGCTACCAAAAGCATCCCTGAATATCAAATGAAACAGCATATTCTAATATCTCCTTACTGCAACCAAAGCATAGCATCAATCACTATTACTAGCTCCAAAATTATTAAACACGCCCTGGCTCTAACCCCTAAATATAATAAGCAACGTTATTACATCGTTGCTCCTTCTTTCATCGTGTAAGGCTCTGCGATGCTCTCTAAAATATGTCAAATAACACGTGTGCAGAACTGCCAAACCAAATGGCAAAATACTGACCAGCTATTCTTGCTAACACAATTTACACAGCCCAGTCCTCTTTGCATAGTTGGATCATTGCACCTTGAAGTCTGCAAGTAAGTAACCCTTCAGTAGAATCAGTATTTTGTGATATAACCTTAACATAGCCAAGTGACATATAGTTTGACATATAGTTTGCATGACACTAGGCCAAGCTCATGTCTTGAACATGGTAATGATGCTGGTAACCCCAACAAACAGTTCCAAAAAGAACCTTCCAAACTGTACATAAGCTTCCAATCAATTAAGGCAAACTCTGTCCCATAGAGAATTGAAGGGGGGACCATGTCAAGATGAAAAAAAAAGTATTAGCAGAGCCAATGTAAAACTACAATACTTATACTTGATTCCTCTCATTTGTGCGTAGAGGGGAGTCTGTTTTGCTTTTATTCTAACACCTGTCTCCTTACGAGTACATCTCCAATATAGAGGATACAAGATGTATTTTAAAATCCAGCACAACCTTACATAAATTCATGAATTCTCAATGTTTGTCACTACCCTTTCTGAGGCTATATACACGTGTTTATAATAATAATGTTGCATTTATATAGCTTATTAGTACCCACAGTGTGTGGTGCTTATTTATCGACCATGGAAGGATAAAAGGTCGAGTTTGGCCATGCAGGGATTTGAGCCTGGATCAGCAGGATCTGCACAGCTGTCAAAGCGGGTGCACCACCCGCGGTGCTATCGGACCGGCTTTGTTGGCATACATCGCAAAATGTTCTGTCTTGCCACATGATTCTGTGCACATCTGTAGCTTTCATTGTGTGTCTTCACTTTGAAACACAGATTGTCTTTTCTGATTTCTACGTTTGGCGTTGTTTTTTTAAAGCCCGAACCCGTTGTACACGGCAACAGCAATAAAAAAAAGGCATCAACATGCAGATGCCAAGGCATTTCTCTAAGGGCACGGATGAAAGTCTGCAATCAAGCCCTCGAAAAGCGCACTAGGAGCACACTGACATTTCCTTCCTTAAACTGGACGGCCATTGTTAGTGTTCTGAGCTAAAGGTCTTCGTTCAGAAGTGGTTATCAGAGTGGAAGCGATTAACACTGCCTTTACAGCAGTAATGCTATTGCAAAGCTCTGGATCAGTGCCACTGTTATGTCAGCCCAGCCGCAAAAGCATTAGCGGTACCATTAAGGGCCCTTAGTAGATGAGAGCCAATATGAGTGAATGGGACACGAGGGAACATGGGTTACCAATGTGCGCTTGAACAGAATTCCACAAATTCTGCTGTCCGAAAAGACTTGGGGTTAGCCGCGTTTTTGGATTTCCCCTTGGTGCCCAAGTAGCTGCACCCACACATGTGAGGTACCGTTTTTGTCGGGACACCAGTGGGAACGTGTGAAGGTAGGCCATGGGTTGTTAGCAGCGTGTTTCGGCGGGTGAACCGAGTGAAATGTGCGGAAATTGTGTTTTTTTGGGCATATTTTGGACTTTGCCAGGGTTTCTGGGTAATACATTCTGGGCTGATTTGCCCAAGTCAGACCTCTGCAGATTCCCGTGGGAGTCTTCTTTTCAGAAATGCATGGGGTTCCCTGTTTTCTTTGGTGGCTTCGACACCCTAGGCCCATATCTGTATGGTGTGCGCTTAAGCAGAATTCCACAAATTCTGCTGTCCTAAAAGACTTGGGGTTAGCCGCGTTTTCGTCTTTCCCCTTGCCACCCAGGTAGATGCACCCACACATGTGAGCTACTGTTTTTGTCGGGACACCTGTGGGAACGTGGGAAGGTATGACTTTTTTGGTGTTTGCATGGTTTTCATAACTTTTCTCACCCATTTGCTGGTGCCCTTTGTCACACAACCCTTGAATTTCCCAAATGTGCCCTACATTTAGTCACTGCTTTAGGCGCCATACACTTTTATAACCTGCACAAATAACCTACCCTTGAAAAAGTCTGCCTGTTCTCTTTCAAAAAATGCATGCTTGCCCTTCCTCACCACATTGGTTTTCCTGATTTACACATGCTAAGTACGTCTGTTGAGGCCGTAAGCATAAAACTCCTGTGTATCGTGGCTCAGTTTTTGCCTTGTGGTATTGCTTGTTTTGTGAAACACTATAAAAAATGTGTGATTTCCTAACTGCAATAGTCTGGGGAATGTAGCGGAGCATTGTTTTTCTCAAAATGCATAGAAGCCATTGCCGTACCAGGTCAACCATGTCTACCACAGACCTTTTTTCAGTCATTTTCACGTGTTTCCCGCCAAACTATAGAATTTTCCCCTACTTTTTAGAAATGTATGCCTTTCTGTCCTCCAATTCGGCTTTCCTACCTTTTTCTTCCATTCTGTCCACGCATTTCCAATTGGCAAAAATGGCCAAAATCACCTATCTCTCACAAAACGGTTGATAACCACATCAAAATTATTTTTTGTTTCATTTCCATTAAACCTTGAAAGCCAGGAAATTGAGGAATTCAGCACAGCAAACCATTTGTCCCAGCTCTTACAAGGAAAAAAACACAGGCTTCTTTGTACATCATTTTATTGGCATTTTTTGAAAAAACCCAATATTGTCGCTCTTTTACGTTATTTTCTCTCACTCCCCTACAGCAACCTGTTCTTGCCACATGATTCTGTGCACATCTGTAGCTTTCATTGTGTGTCTTCGCTTTGAAACACAGATTGTGTTTCTGAGTTATACGTTTGGAGTTGTTTTTTTAAAGCCCAAACCCACGTTTGGAGTTGTTTTTTTAAAGCCCGAACCCATTGTAGACGGCAACAGCAATAAAAAGGCGTCAACTGGCAGATGCAAAGGCATTTCTCTAAGGGCACCGATGAAAGTCTGCAATCAAGCGCTCGAAAAGCGCACTCGCAGAACACTGACATTTTCTTCCTTAAACTGGACGGCCATTGTTAGTGTTCTGAGCTAAAGGTCTTCGCTCAGAAGTGGTTATCAGGGTGGAAGAGATTAACACTGCCTTTACAGCAGTAATGCTATTGCAAAGCTCTGGATCAGTGCCAGTGTTATGTCAGCCCAGCCGCAAAAGCATTAGCGGTACCATTAAGGGCCCTTAGTAGATGAGAGCCAATATGAGTGAATGGGACATGAGGGAACATGGGTTACCAATTAAAAACACATCTATTGTGTCTGTCTATTGGCAACCTGCATCTCACGTGAGCGAGTCTGGAAAGAAATTGATTTGCGGTTTCAGGTTTAAATATACATTATTTTTTGATTCAGGGCTTTCACTGAATCCAAGGCTTACATGACACGGTCAGAGGGTAACAATGAGTATATATATTCAATAACTTACATGCAGCTTGCATTAATGCAACACTATAAAAGTAAAGGTTCCAATAAAACAACCAATTCAGAGGCTGTCACTATGTATTGATGATTCGTACTAAGCACCGACTATTCACGTGTCAGGCTCTGCCGAATATCTAGCCAGAGGGCTGCTATTGCTTGCTAGGCTTGGGATGGCCTTCCTTACTGGGTTCCGGCGCTACAGAATCTAGGGTTTTGAAAACAGACCATGGGCCTCATTACGACTTTGAGGAAGCCATGCCCTTAATAAGGGCATGGCTTCGTCCAAAATCGTGTCCGGGTTCCCTGAATGGGGAAATACAGGGCCATTCCGAGTATGGAGGGCCCGGTATTTCCTCCTTCAGGGAACCCGGGTCCGGTCCTTCCCCATTCCCATTCGAGCCCTCATAGGGCTCACTGGGAATGGGGATGGAGTTAACAACGGGCCCATTACGAACGGGCTCGTTGTTAGCTCCCTGGTCCCCTTGCGGGACCCGTGGGGACCTCGTAATTGTGCGGAATCATTACCGGCGCCATTAAACTCATTCCGCACAAGTTATAATGAGGCCCCATGTATATACACACCCCACAACCTGAGATACGGATGTGCTGTACGGACGTCACGATTCAGCCAATTGTAGAAATAATGCGAACACAGTGAGCAAAGCATTTTGATTTCCAGTTATCACTCTCTAATTAATCACTTCGCATGGAGGTCCTCTGGCGAAAAACTAAGACTGGGCGAACTTCCTCAAGAGTGTCCACTGACACCGAGTCTGAAGATCTGTTTCCTGACAATAGGGGTTCAAAATAGCACGTATATCCTAAAAAGGATTCATTGCCACTTTTTGAGCAAGCACTCCCAAATAACAGATGACCAGTTACATTTTGTTGTGTTTCTATTTTCATGCAGTGTGCGTGGGAATCAGAACAAGTGTATAAGGTACACTGCAGGGGCCTGACAAGCCCCACTAGGGCAGTGTAGCACATTATATGAGCCTGAGGGTTGGAGGTGGTGGCAGCTGCCAGTCCTCCATTGTGGGACCCTCATTTTCAACACTGGGTGGCTTCAAACTTTCTAAGTCCAATGTTTAGAAAGGTTTGACAATCAGAGACAAACAATTCACCCAAAATGCAGGTCATTGGGCAAATCACTGAGCATATTCAAAATGGTGTGCACTATGAAGCACACATAGGAAATGTAATATATAAGTAGGCAGAGATAAAAAAAAAAATGGAATGGCAATATTTGATTCAACGTGTATTAACCACAGGGCAGATCTAGACACAGCACTTCCAGAATTGTTTAGTTCATCTGGGCCAATACAGAGTGTGTGGAACCTTGTGTGAATACCCCAAATCCGTCTCTCTGGAGCAGTCTCAGCTGAATCTCTGCTGTGGGCATGTCCAGATATGGAAAGATTGTCTGGTAAGGTACAGGTGAGCTGGACATGATGGCAGTGTTGTCCTTAGTCAATCTAGAAGAGCTGAAGACTATTCTTAAGTGCTGGCATCACATGTGTTGTAGTCGTTGAGTCTCCTCAAGAGGGATGAATATGTCCTGACTTTGATCAGTTGCTATTCAAACCTAGAGATGCGAGCCCACACAACTGCAGAGTTACGTTGGATATCATAACACATTTCACCAATGCACTCAGGCTTATGTAAGCCAACATCATCAGATCAGCTCTGATCAATATTAGAGACACGCTTCTAACGACAGCTCCCAAGGATAAACCTGCATTACTTTTAATTCTAAAGATCCTAGCACCCTTCAGCAAAAGAGACCACCCAGTTTTCTTTAATAGACTGAAGCAATAGACGGGGGTGGAGATTACAGCACTGAAGTGACTGGATTCATTTCTGCAAAATAGTTGCCATTGGTTAAAATGGTCCAACTGCTGTCCATTCATATCATACAGAATTCTTCAGGTGTCTGCCTTCACTTTCTGGCAGAGGTCATTGGCAAACATGGATATCATGTCCGTTTCATTCTGATGATTCCCCGTTAGCTGAAAGTTTAGATGAGGAGAATATAAAACATCTTTTTTGTATCCAACCGAGAGTCCTAATAACTAAAGTGCATGAGTGAGTAGTGAACATCCATTGCACCCTGGGGAGAGGCACTGACCAATTATGTGGCACGGAACATGGGTGTGAATCCACAGCCTCTGCTCATTTTCCTCTGTGGCATGCCGGCGCCTCTGCAACTTCCACCACATGTCCTGCTTTCCACCCTCCTAGCAGCTCCTGAAACACCCTGAATACATAACTCACTGTATGTGCCACCAGATGTCTAGTCCTGCTGCTCTGATCCCCAGCTGCAGCTAGAGGGCAATGTCTCTGTTCTATTTCCATGCCAGCCATTTTCAGTTTGTAGTTTTTTTTATGGGAATAAGGATTTCATGCCATAAAAATAAGCCCCAAACTATTAGCACTCTATAGATAGCCCCAGGGTGCCAATAACTTCCACACTCACATGTGGGGGTGGACAGCGCTGGTTAAAGCCCCGAGCCTCGAGAAGGCCATTGCTAGGTACTGACCTACCTTACACTATTGAATGGATTTCAACAGAGATGATGCTTGCTAATTCAGGAAATCACCAGTTATTCCGTTTCCCATTACTGGACTTTCATCAGGGTCATCTACCCTTGACAGTCTGGAAGGTTATGAATATGGGGACTCCCATGGCTGATACGGAATCTGGGCCAATGCACGTGAATCAGCTGTTTAAAGCATGCCTTTAAATAAGTAATTAAGTAGGTAAGTGGAGCCATTTACATAGAAAGCATTCTGAAATATATAGCCTCTTACTGCAGCGCTGCCATCTTCTCCTGCTTGGATCCTCCTCACCTATCAATATAAATACTGTATGAGCAGTGAGGTCATTTTAACCTGACTAGTCCAATGCATACTATGACAGGGATCCAATCAAAGGGATACAGCAATTGCAAAAACTGCAGAATCGGGCAGAAAAATCATATACAATTCTGACCCTTGGCACACACCACAACCCAATTTCATAACCTCCTCCATATGCTGTTGAAATATACAATGTTTCCCATGATACAACGCATGCCTTTTAAACCACTATGTGCAGGACAGTCAGATTTGTGATTCATGGTGTCAATCCCAAAATGTTCTTAGGACAGACTTTCAAAATCTGGACTAGGAATAACTACAATGGAAAGACCTACCAGTCTTCACTCACTAATTGGACAGCCTTTTGATATTTTAAAAGAGGCCACAAGACCCCTTTGTTTCAAAGAATTGTCTCTCTCTAATGACCCTTGCACAACATGTAGTATTAGAGATAACACAGACTGCAAGCAAGTGGCACTGTGAAGTATTGTTTTCCTCTTTAGGAATGTTCATACACCTATCACGATAATACATAATGTAACAGCTGTTAATTACACTAGCAAGCAACATTACTATTGGAAGTGGTGCCATACGGGTTTCCCAATGTTTAAGAACTCAAGCATTTTAATAATTGTCGTCTCTAATTGGTATCAATAGAGTGGATTTGCCTTGCAATGTCACATGCCTGTTGTCTCTAAGGATGTAATCGATAATTCACATGCAAGGCAGCTTGGCATAGAAACAAATCTCGACTGCTTGTTGTCCCATATAGAGGGCTGATTTGCAGAAGGACAGCCCCCTTATGTAAAGGAAATAGCAAGCTTACAAATGATGAATTTGGTAATGAAAGGTAATATTGGGGGTTTCAAAGAATTAGCTCAAGCATTAAGGTCAGATTGTTTGTTCTTTGTTACAACTCACCTAGTGGAGTGGGTATGTCCAGGCATGAAAAATAGGCAGTTTAAGAAATTAATAAATACTGGTTAAAGCAAACATTAGCCCATATCTGGAAAACCCTAGCATGCAAAGAGGTCTAAGAATCTAAATATTTCCTAACTTTGATGGGGATGACGATCAAGAACTTAGAGAATTGTGGGATGAGGATCTTCACCAATTATGATTAACAATAATCAGGTTACTAATGATATGATAGGTTATTTATAACGTGCTTAATACCCAGAGGTTTCTAAGCGTGGACCCGGGGATCGACCCTGTGTTGCTGTGTGTCCTCTTGCTTCCAAGGTGAGCACATTGCCCCTGAGCTATCCTCCCAAGGACTTGCAGAAAACATGCATGCACTAGTAGAAGATCACATTCTTAACTCAAATACGATATTGAACAGATAGATACATAAGACACAATTGCAACATTATGATAAGTTAGATACAATCTTAAGAGACTTTCATGATGAGATAACATTGAAAACATCAATAAAATATTTTCAAGATGAAAGAGACGATCCTTAAGATAGGGCACACACTTATCAACTGAGATAGAATTAAAAACAAGGATCATCAAGGAAATTCCCCAAGTGGAGTGCCCGACAGTTCTCACTAGGAAATTGGAGACAGTGGTGAAGAGTGAGACTTTTTTGACAAAAATAAGAAAACAACTGCCACAGAAGAGAAAAGAAAATATTTAGCAGAAATTAAACGAGATAGAAATGGCAATAGATATCCAAACACAAATTAAAAAGTAGATGAGAGCAAAACACTAGCAATAAGACGACCACGAGACAAGAGAGACAAATAAGGAAGCAAATGCAAGCAAAGGCATTACAATAAGAGTAACAATCAGAGCAAAACCAAAACTCACAGAACAGAAATAACAAATGATATGATGGTCATAAATCTGCCCTCAAGCAAACCATAAAAAAAGAAAACAGAGGTATTGACAAAAGATTTTTCATTTGTACCTAGAACAAACTTAACACAAGTGGGATTCTACAGAGATCTTTTCACATTTTGTAGTAGGTTGAAACAAAACAAGTTTTCAAGAATAACACCTTTTCTGAAGAGTAGAATATTTAGTGTGACATATTTCCGTGCATGCCGTGCTATTAATTGAACACATCAAACTATTGTCACCCCTTCAAGAAGGCAACTATATCAGTACAGCTAATGACAAATGTTTAAAAAAGTAACCTTACATCAAGCATAATTTGACTAAACAAGAACATAATTCAAAGCTGTTGTCATTTACTTAATTATAAAAAACAGATACGTGTTTTTTTGTTTTGTTTTCAAAAATTTGACAAATATTGACATGAAGCAACAGGCATTGAAATTGGTGGGACAAATGTGGGAGGAGTTACTTGATGGTTTGGTGCCTTGAGGGCCATTCATGGGACCTCTCCTAGCCACACACAACATCCACCTCCACCAATATGCAGACGACACACAGCTATACCTCAAGATCGACTTCAGAAACATCCATAGGCTCAAAACCTGCCACTCTCTGATCCAGCCTTGTATGACCAGTGCATACTTGTAGCACAACCCCTCCAAGACGGAATTCCTACTCATCACCAACAACACTGAACACCCAGACATCCAGACCTGGTGATCAACCTCCTGAAAGGCTTCTCATTGTCCACTCTTGTGCCCCTGAGACGTGTCCTATACAAGGCCACATACCTTATCAAGGGTCTACACAGATATGACCACATCACCCCTGCCCTCATTTGACCTTCGGGGTCTCCCACTCCGCCTTTAAGTCCTGCTGCATCATCTATAAGGCAGTTACCCTCAAGTCACCCAGCTACCTCATGGAGAAACTCAGCATCTCTGGTGGACAGCACACCACAAGAAGCAAAGACACATGCACACTTGAAATCTGCCACTGCAAAAAGGAAAGGGCCAAAAGACAAGCCTTCTCTTCCTTTGCCCCAAGACTATGGTACCTCCTCTCTGTCAGCATCACATTCACCCCCACGCTCCTACAATTCAGAAAATAACTCAAGACCGACCTCTTCAAGGAGTCTCTCCTCCTCAACACCTAGGCCATCACATCACCCCGTGCCACCTAACACGCTAGATGCCATCCGCCCCTTTCCTCACAGCCACCCTCTACAGGTATACCCCTCCTCTGTGTCCCTCTGTATCCTACAACTGCTGTGTATGTGTTCTGTTGTTACCTCTAAGAAGCGCTCCGTTGTGTATCTGTATGGTAGTATACCTCTGTAAAGTGCACCATAGCTTCTCAAAGTTAGGTTAATAATAATAATAATAATAATAATAATAATAATAATAATAATAATAATAATAATAATAATAATAATAATAATGAAATGTGGTCCTTCTAGACAAAAAATTTGCATAGAAATAGGGATGAAACCCATACAAAAAAAGTTGGCAAAACAAAATAAAATCAATGAAATCAAATAGCACACATCCCCACAGAAAATCAGACAGTGGAGTAGGAAAGTTAACAAAAATAAGAAGGATGTGCAACAAAAAATTGGAAAATAACAATCCATTTATCTTCATTTTGCCAAAATTGCACGTAGAATACCAGAAACAACCATCTCAAACCCAATTGGAAATGCATTTGGTTCCTTGCTTAAAACGATCTCAGAATTTATAAAATCCAATGGTTGTCAAACTGGCATTGAATGTGAGAGCTACTATGCATAGCCGAAAACACCAAAATGCAATAAAACAGGAAAGAAATTACTGACTGATATGCCTTGATGAAGTACCTTTGTGGATGGCCCTCTATTCACCTTAACCCAAAATTGTCCCACAATTTAAGAAGCAAGTGCACGTTTGTCCATAATGCAACTTTATTGTACAATCAGCCGGGAGGAGTAAGATGACGATGTAGGGTCAAACTAACCGGAGTCTCCCTGAACCACACAAACATTTCACATTACAAACATTTTGTAACAGTTAAAACACGCCCAGATATTTTATTAAAAATCACTCCCTCACTTGATTGGTCAAACGCATACAAAAGAAATCCAATCTTCTCTAATTCCCACATTCTCATTGGTCACATTTTTTGGGATTTGTCCATAGTAGGTCATGACATCATCACATATTTACACATTTAAACACAAGATAATTCATTGCAAGTTCCAGCTGGTCTGCGACCTTCTAACCCAGGACGTGATGTATATGGTCTGAAAAGATACTTTAATGATACGTGGAAGGGGCGAGATAAACACGCTCTCTTTGAACTGGCAATACATATCTTACCTGCCCCGACTTGCTGGCGTCCTTGTTTCACTGTAATCTAAATGACTACCAATTCAACACGCATGGCCTCCGGACACAACCTGAGAAAATAATCGAAACCCATAAGAGCAGATGTCAACACTGGCCTAAGTGCCTCTTGGACCAAGTTTATTGCTTGGTCAAAAGCAGATGGCCAGATTATCCAGAACAATGAATAACAGACTACCATTTACATAAGAAGCTTACATCTCATTTTTGCAATAGTACCAAGTCATAAAACTGACCATCTGATAATGTTGCAGTTACTCATTGCCTTTCCTCGACCTCCAACCTGGTGGCAGGGCCTGGCCAAACTATGAAAAAGCACATGGCACACAGCTTTGTACATTCCCCATGTACCCTAAACTATTCTTAAACATATGTCCCTTGAGACCCCCATATATCTATATCGGTACATGCATGTTTATAACTACTGCATCCTCTTCACAGTGGTTTCCTCATGACAAATCTCCGCTCTCGCATGTGCATTATGAAGCTCCTTGTTATGCAGTTTCCAGGCGCTTCGTGGCACAAAATACCTATGTTGCATTTATATTTCATTGGCAGTTTGATTTTTAGCTTGCTACGTGCATCTAAATGTTTCAACTTAAACAAAAAGTTACATTAAAAAGTAATACCTATCCCAAACATACTAAATATGTTGCGCGCAACGTGAAGCCTTTTTCTCATTGGGACCTTTATAGGCCACTCCAACATTCCCACCTTTAGTCAATACTGTAACTAATAACCCAATATATGGTTCTCAACCTCCATCTTTTCAAGGAAAAAAACGTCTACAATCACCTCTCACGTTGGTTCCAATTGGGCAAACTCCTCCCCTGAACAAACCCAAATTGTTCCCCCACCATTTCCACAATCTGCCCACTGATCCGCATAATCATCCAGAATTGATGGTTAAGATTCCGTTCTCTGAATCATTAGGAAGCACAAATGTACATAAAGTGCTCCCTATTTTTTGGTAAACTTCTCCCTCTATAGCTGTTAGTACATGGGTGATATACCTATTCTGCACGGCAATGAGCCTCAAGGCCTGCAGTTCTTGTGTGAAGGCACTGAAAGCTGATTCAGAGGAATTCACAAATAACAAATGTTTGTATTGGTTCACCTGGAGCCACTTTGCGTTCACGCCAGCTTGGACAACAGGTGTCAGGAGGGAGGAGAAAAACACTGCAGTCCAATTGAATTAATGATAGTGCTCAGGAATATCCATCAGAGCTTTTGACGATGCCGCAGAGATGTAGTATGACGGCTTAGTCCGTTGCGATAGTCCCTCCTTTCCATGATTAGGCAAAGTCATTGTGGTGTCTGTGTATGATGATAAAGGGGATGCAAGGGGAACAGGGGACAAACAGGGCACAGATCTGGCTTTGAGCATTGGTCAGGCAAGGATTAAATGTTCCTCTGGAATAACAAGGACAGGCACATGTAACATGGTAAAACTGCACACACCTCACAAGGCTGGAGGCAATTGTTGTCGGCATACTGTCCACAAGTCCAAAACACACCAAGAAGAGCAGCTGTACCTCCAGCCAGATCAGTGTTGCTAATCTTGTAACTTGTGCCAACATGCACTGTGCCACCGCCCTTGAAACACCTGGAAAAATGTAAGTGTCTGTATCTTGACAGGTTTTACTGGCTCCTTGAGCCATGTCAGATATCTTAAGTACATTTTCCACACATTTCCAGATTCTTGGTTTACATATGCCACACCTTCTTCTGAGAATCCCCTCATCCCTCCAGCTCTGCAATTCATCACCCCTTGCTCCCATTGGTTGTTTATGATAATGACCCCTTTTAAATTCAGCGGGACTCTTTGCATACAATGCACATTCTTCTGCTCCTTACGATCTGGACCTGAACATTTTTCATCAACAGGTAATATAGATGCCCTTGAAACTGCCCTTGGACCCCACACAAAGATAGGTGCACTAGACACAGTGCCTCTGTTAACTCTTTTTCATCTGGGATAAACACCCTAGGGACACCAAAAGCATGGGGGATGAGAGGGCAGATGTAGAAAAATCCTACAAATCTCTCTCCCTACTCCTCTCATATGGTTATACCATACATTATCTGCTGCAAAACCATGTACATCTGCTATTGAATCTGAATATACATAACTATTAACCATAATGTCAGAAAACCTACTTCTTAGTGACCTCAATAATATTTTATCAAATTGTACAATACTAGATATGTTTAAACTTTTCACATCCATACTGTTTGCCATCTTTGATCATGCTAACATAAACAAAAAATACATATAATCCATCATTCTAATATACATTATAAATCCAAAGTTTCTTCTTATTCTTGAAAAATAACAATTACTGGTTTTCATTCACTTCCCCCTTTCTACTGGAATGAACTGCAAATCCTTTGGACATACTTAACTTTGAGCCTGCTCCTGTGCCAGTGGATGGGCACCAGTATCCCTTTGTAAGTCGCTGATGTGGACCAAACTCTTGCTGCTCTCTACTTTCACAGAAGTTGGAGTGGCGAAAATCACGTGGTGGGGCCCATGGAAACGCTGCTCATTCCAATGTCACACAAAGGTGTGGAGGAGAACCTGGTCCCCAGATTATGAGCTTCTCTGCCTCTTCCTCCTGTAGACTGTTGGTGAGAATACACAACCTGTGAAGTTATCATTCTGACACCTTTGGTTAAGGCCCTAAGGTGCACCCTAAATTCCTCACCCATGACCGCTGCTGATTTATGTGGATCTGATGCTGTGTCTATGTGACAGTGGTGTGTGTGACCCACACTCAGTCTGAATCTCATGAGGGCTAAGGTGGTTATCTTTCCCTGGCGGATACGTCAAAAATAAAACAGAATAATGGGTAGGCAATAGTGCCAATTTCTATGGAAATCACTACATATTTTTGATAATCGAGACTTGAGAACACCATTTAGCCTTTCCAATAATCTGTTGGCTTGAGGCTGGTACAAGAGACCCAACTTGTGCATAATCCCAAGAGTGAAGCCATCTATATGAATAGTGCATTGAAGAAATGGGTCCCATTGTCGAACTTTAGGACCTTACATATTCCCCACTGTGGAAATACCTCCCGCACCAAAAACTTTGGTGCTGATTTAGCATCAGTGTTTATGCAGGGACCAGCCTTGGGCCAACAGGAAAATGGACAGACTACAACAATCAGATAACCATTTTTTAAATGTTTTTATTTAATTATTTATCAGATAAATAAACAAATTCAACCATAACAATGCATATAATGAAAAAAATACATTTAAAATTCCATAAAATACAAGAGAAAAATGTACAACTTTCCATTACCAATCTCTAATATAAATGGTATCAAATAAATAAAATACAAACACATACGTTCTACGTAAAATCGTTGCTTTTTCCGTTCCTAGAAACAATTGTGAAAATCAACGAATTTAAGATCCATTCTAACATTGCTTATTATTTCATACCATCTAGGATTAAAACCTCCTCTTCCATTTGCAAACCCATAGCAAGAATATAAAGCATGACAAGTTAATCTTGAATCAAACAAATGTACTAAGATTGCTTCATCACGTTCCACGTTTACTAGCGCTGGGTTCCCAGGACATAAAAATTGTAGAAGTCCCTGATGAATCTCGCAATGACAAGGTGGTTTTGTATATTGATTCCAACATAATTGCAAATACAATCCTTGAAGCCGGGGAAGACATGTTGTCTTTGGGATTCAATATTTTCAAAATAATGGATAATGAACGCTCTAAAAATCCAGAGAATGATTCTGCAACAGGGGCAGTCTCAGCCTTACAGGAGTCCAAATTGGGCATACCGGCGATGAAACAGCAAACTGTTCTGGGGGTCCAGAGGCCGACAGTTCAGAACTTTATGAGTGAGCCGGTACTTAAAGTGGGGCAAATTACATCTGACTCTCATAGGGTTACGTTTGTTGAGCCGGCTTCTGTTCTGAGAACTAGTCCAATGGACAAAATTTAAATTACCATAAACAGTCGCCGATCAGTGCACGATAGTGCGTCTGGTCTGTCAAGTAGTCCAATTTGTAAGGAAAACAATCGTGACTGGAAATGGCTTGCGAAAGCGCTGAACTGCAAACCCCGAAGCTAATGCCCAATGGATAGAGTTGCGCAAGCCTGTACTTTTGCCTCATGGAACACGTGCGGCTTTCTCCGCTTGCTAAATAATGACTGGCTACAAGATTCCCAGCTAGTTTGTCTCCAGGAAACATGGATGTGCGAGATGCCAGTTATCTTAGAGTTTGAATGTGCCCTGAATCCAGCAAATAAGGCAGGAATGTGCCGACCGACGGCGGGCCTTCTAACTATGATTAAGCGTTCATCAGGCTATCGCCTATTAAAAACTACCAATTATACGCTGTACATTCAAGTCTCAGAGATAAGAAATGATTAATCTCCTGAAAAATGATGTGGATGTGATTCAGGTTATAAACTTGTATTGGAATCACCGTAGTACAGGGACTTACTCTTTCATTGACCAAGTAACATTGATTATCGACAACTTGCTTGAATCAAACAAGGGGGTCGGAATAATAATATGCAGTGATTTGAATATCGATCTTTTCAAGTCCCAGACTCCTGACAAAGGCAACTAGTGAAAGACTAGTCAGAAGAAATAAATGCACAAGGATTTTCGATGTTAAACGGCTGTACTCAAGGTGATATCCCGGCGAAGTACACATGGCATCGCGACGACCTATCGTCAACAATAGACTACATCTTTACATCGGACGCTCTGCATGCATGTGTAAAATCTGTGAAAGTTCTCGTTATGAAGAATAGTGATCACGAAATGCTGCAATTGAAATTTTTAGTATCCGAAATTGACCCAAGTCGAAAACAGTCAACGAAGGTTCAGGTCGAAGCAAACCGCCTAAGACTGAGGCTGGATGAACATGAGGTGTTTCATCTCTGCAATACATTTTAGACCAAATCTGAGGAGGGTGAATATGCCTCATTATTCTCTCAATTTAAAGCAAAAAACATTGGTCTAAAACAATTGTCGTTTCGAAAGACTCATTGCTTCGATCTGAAGATGATGCAGCGTAAGAGATTGATGTGTGCCAAGATTCGGAGAAACAATCAAGGGCCATTGATTGAAAGACTGTCAAGAAACAGAGCATCTAAGCAAGCCTATAAGAACTGGATAAAGAGCCACAAATACCTTCTACAACAGCATGATGCTGAGGCCATGTTGAAGACCCTAATAAATAAGAACAGTGGGGAGTTTTGGCGAATTATTAATCACATGGAATCGCCGCAGAGTGCCTTACAAGATTGCTTGGTGACTGAGCAGGAGTCGGTGTCTCATTTCACGACATTATGGAGTAAAAATCAGGTCAGCACTTTAACATCAGTGCAGGAGGCCACACCATGGGACCTAACATTTTCGAGAGAAGAAATTCGAGACATCATTATGAATGCTAAAAACTCCAGGGCACCCGGACCCGATGGGTTGACAAACTTTACCATCAAACAGTTCCCTGATCTCTGGGCAGATTTGTGTTTCGATTTATTTGTGAGAATTAGGGGCTGATTCATGGAACAAACGTGCGCCGAAAATCCCAGTGCAAGCAGGCCCAAAGTGGCGCAAGTGTGAGAAAGCAAGCGCATGCGCACTTGTGCGATTCAAGGAAGGCGCTGCGCTTGTTTCCCACTGGTTGTGTGCCAAATCGGTGCATGTTGTACGTGGGCACCCACGTCATCAAACGTTGTGCGCTACGCGCACAGCAAAAGCACACATAGCGCAGGGCACACAACAAAAGTAGGCGGAATAGTGGGCCTAACACGCGGAATGGGGAATAACGCGTGAAAAAGAAGGCGTAACTGGGGAAGTACTGCAGGGAACTACACGGAACGCCCACACGCACGCGAACAACCCGTATTCATGGATACGAATACGGGAAACTCGCGCACGGCAAAAGACGCACACAGGCGTGAATGTGTCCGCCACACGAAGGCAGGCGGAAGCGTCCCAGCGCACAGTATAAAAGTGCGCGCAAACGACAAACACGTATATACAGCTACGATGAATGCCCCATTTGTCGCAGCACTGATCGTGGGGCACCGCAGGAGGAGGAGAATAGCCAGGGCACGCATTTTTTCACCATGGACAAGCCTTTTTGGGATGCCTGACGACCAGTTCTATGGCAGCTATAGGTTTCCACCCCGTATCATCCTAGACCTGGTCCGGGAGTGGGAAGATGACCTTAGATCCCCCACCCTTTGCTCCCAAGCATTGAGCCCCTTGGAGAATGTGCTCAATATCCTGCATTTTTTGGCCACTGGGTCATTTGAGCGGACTACTGCCATAGTGGGGGGGTCTCACAGGCCACGCAGTCACGCTGCCTAAACCAGGTCTTGGCAATCATGACAGCGCGCCCCTCAGTCCGCAGGCACATATACATGCCCAGAACACTCGCAGAAAGGCAGGCCATTGTCCTGGACTTTTACAGGGTGGCACACTTCCCCATAGTGCTTGGTGCCATAGATTGCACGCATGTGGCCCTACGTCCACCTAGGGCCACTGAGCACATCTACCGAAACCGCAAGCATTGGCATTCCATCAATGTACAGGTGGTATGCGATGCAAATGGAATCATCACCTCTGTCTATGCAAACTACCCTGGCTCCACCCATGACAGTTTCATATGCAGAATGTCTGCCCTGAGCCGGGCCCTGGAAGCTGGGCAGCATGGTGACACATGGCTCCTAGGTGAGTACAAATGCCCTTGCACATGCATGAATGTCACACACACACACACACACACAAATACACAAACCCCAATAATCACAACCATTATCACCTCTCCAGGGGACAGTGCCTACCCTCTGAGCAACCACATGATGATGCCAATCTGGAACCCCACCACACCACCCCAGGTAAGATACAATGCGGCCCATATTGCAACCAGGGCCATAGTGGAGCGCACATTCGGAGTGCTCAAGGCACGCTTCCGCTCCCTTGACCGCTCTGGTGGGCAGCTACTCTATGCACCCCCAGTAGTGTGCAGGATCATTGTGGCAGCATGTGTCCTGCACAATGTTGCAACACGGCAGGGCGTACCGGTGGACACGGTGGTGCCCCCACATCCCCAACCACAGGCACAGGCGCTGCCCATGGGTGGGGATAGGGCACGTGGCGAGGAAGCCCAGACCCAGCTTGTGGACACATTTTTCACCTAAACTCCCACCCCTGCGGAGTTCACACAGGCCTGGCACATACCAGGTGACAATCGATGATGACAAAGAGACAGTCAACTGTCACAACCTTACCACCCTGAGATTGTTGCCATTGAAGTGCGACATTGTGTGCATCCCTAGCTACTTAAACACAAGCAATCCTGTGTGACCAAAAGGCACACATGCAAGGTGTGAATCACACACACCTGCAAAACAGGCCATGACTATCACTGGTATGTCGCTCAAACCCCCCCAAAGCACATGACATGGCATGACATGGCAAGCAATAGCCATACACCAACACAGTGCCAATAAGGTATACATTGCCATGTGAAAAATGTAAATTGGCATCAGACAATGATGCCTGACATGGAATCAGATGAAATGACTGACCAACAACCTCCCACCCAAAATAAGTCATACCCAAATGCATTCCAAAAGTCGAAGTTGTAACATAACAATGAATGCCTGTCTACATGCACATTGTGCATTTCAAAATCAACACTGCAGCTTCTGTGTGCCGTGTCCACCTCCTGAAACACACTGCTCAGTGCACAGCACAATTAACAGCCATTGCATGTGATGCACATCCTGAGCATCACATCTAAGCGACAAACCACATCAAAAAGCAAATTAGGCATGTACAGGATCCACAATTGGTCATAGGACATGTGCTGCAGGGACACAGTGGGCACCAGAAGGAAACAGAGTGTACACGTGGACATGGAAGGGTGGTTGTACATGTAGTGCATTATAGTGCGAGTATGTGGGTCAGTAGGGACATGCACTCAACATATGCATGTGCAATGAAGTGACCATCAGTGTCCTCTACACATCACATGTGAACATTCACCATGTGTACACCCCAGCATGTCAAACCACAACTATCCCCTCACACCTGAAAGGTAAACACAACACATGAACAGGCATTGATCAGCAGAACACATCATGTACATAGGATACCACAATTACAATGTCAGGGTGCCCATCACACTGCATGGCAAGGCAACTATCACCAACAAAGCACCACCCCTCCCTCACAAATCACCATGACCCACTGAACAACTGCACCGGGGTTATGGAGCCTTCATCCTTGAATTTCACCTGGCCACAGGATCACCCTTCCCCTTTGTCACCATCTCCGGCCTTGTGTGTAAAAAGTTGCCTGCACCCTCAGAGTCCACCTTGATTTGCAAAAACACTACATCCAAGAGAACTCAAAGCAGGCCAACACAGAAGCCAAGCAAAAAGCCTGCAGGCAGAAAAACTAACCAGAACAGCCTCCAGTAGATGACTTGAAGTAGCAGTACCTCACAAAGGCCAAGTACTACCACAATGACGTAACAACCAAGGTAGCACAGTAAAACAATGTCACAGCAGGATGTGTACCATGTGTGGTACATAACAAAGAATGATGCACCACAAACGGATGTGTACTGTCACTGCTCCTATGTACAGGCGCAGGAGTGGCATGAACCAACCACCCCCACCGTGGTCTGGGTGGCTGCAAGGTCAAACTCACACAGGCCTCTGAGACCCTGGTGAGGAAGGAGGGTCAGGTATATGCAGTCGGGACAGGTGTTGGCATACTGGATAACCGGAATGAGTGGCAGGAGAGGGGAGTAGGATTGACAGGGGAAAGTAGGGAATGTCCAAGAATGTAGTACTCACACTAACACATACACAATCATACCAAACTTGTTCATCATGCACATAACAGCAATTCACTGAAATGGAAGTCAAAGAGAAACTTATCTCTGGGGTGAGTGCTGGCCTCCTGCCTGCGCACTCTCAGGTCCGGTAACAGGAGCACTTCAATGCTGCAAAGAGCGCCACAGTTAAAAATCTGTGCGTGCCCATAACACACAAACACACCACCAAATATGCCCCAAAGTAATAAACTACTCTACAAACAGACAATCTGGTGGTGATGCTTCGTACCCATACGTAACATTACCCCTGTGATGGTTCATACACAGTCAATGCAGTAAGTCAGGCGCCGGTGGGTGCGTGGCAAATGGAGCACCAATGTGTCACGAATCACACAACATGCAATGTTCCCTGGGTAAGCAGACAGACGGATATAGCAAGGTATGACTTCAGAACAAGTCGTGTTCCACCATGACCCAAATAAAGTAGGCAGTGCATGTTTCAAATTCTACATGGAAATGAAATGCATTGCACCCGAGTCTGTCCCTTGCTGTCTGTCCCTGTGAGCTGCTTCTTTCCATGTCTCGGAACGCTACATGGGTGATACAAGTGCCTCAATGGACCATGGTGGACCAGAGGGAATGTGCCACTGCCCCTGCAGGTGCCCCAGACAACCTTACAATCAACTAGCCATGAGTCCACCAACACATCTGATCTGTATTGTGCTTTTCAACACCAATATTCGTCCAAGCTCACCCTCAGTGCTGCTACTAAGCATGCATGTGCAACTGGCCTGGTGGAAGGTTTGCTGTGTTGTGCCCCCCCCCTGTGCTGCTCACCTTTCCTGGAGTCCCTTGAAACACGTCAGCAGTTTTAGGATGTATGATTGCAATCCCTGTGCCTCTGCTTGGGCACACATGTGCATGTGGGCACCACCAAACGTGTCCAGATTCCAGATGTCTAATGGCCCATGTCAGCTAGCAAAGGTGGTCTGGAGGCTCATCCCCCTGCAGAAAGGGCATGAAACACATGATTAATGCATTAGATTCATCTGTGTGTGTCTCTTCAGGCATCACATCACTGGACCATGTCAGAGACGTACATCAGAAATCACACCATCAGTCCGTCTTTCACAGCCAAAGTGTGGAACACACTATCTACGGCATGAATTGCAACAAGCACATGTACAGTAAAGATAAGAAACATACTACACAATGCATAGCAATGAATGTACACATGAATCATGAAACACCCCATCTATAAAAAGCAGAAAAGTGGTCAATAACACTCCAATCATCCCCACTAGGGGTGTTAACACAAGTTTCACAGCAGCAGACATGCCACAGATATGACAGTCCAAAGCCCTTGTGTAGTAGGCTGTTACACCGAACCATCCTTGCGAGCCCATGGTTAAGGGAAGCAGGAGTGGCATATTATTGCCAGATTCACCATTGGAACACACGGGGTGCTCCAAATTCCAATATGGCTGCCGCCACCAAGGCACTGTGTCTTCTCCCCTGCCTGCCTCCCCATAGCTCCTAGCTGCGACCTGATTGGCCAGGCAGCATTCGAAATCCGCCACGATTTGCGGCAGGCGAGAGAGCCGGCCCACGAGGTAAGGCTCACATGAGAAGGCTCTGACTGAGCTGCCCATTCACTTCTCACCACCTAAGGAGCAGGAGCTCCCCAGCAATGCGGCAGGCTGCAGGAGCAGCCTCCCCCCCTTGCACAGAATCCAGGACGCAGAGGTAGGCCACGGGCATATTACCAGCTGCTGTGTGCCCCTCATGCAAAATCCGCATTTTTCATTTTAAAATCTTGAAAGCGCTACGAGAAGCCCTCCCTCTACATCCATTGCGGCATCCAGATTTGTTTTGTGGTGTACCGCCCATTCTGCATGTTATTGCCAGATTCACCATTGGAACACACGAGGTGCTCCAAATTCCAATATGGCCGCTGCCACCAAGGCACCGTGTCTTCTCCCCTGCCTGCCTGCCCATAGCTCCTAGCTGCGACCTGATTGGCCAGGCAGCATTCGAAATCCACCACGATTCGCCGGCAGGCGAGAGAGCTGGCCCACGAGGTAAGGCTCACGTGAGAAGGCTCTGACTGAGCTGACCGAGCGCTACCGGCGCTAGGCGATGCCCATATGCTCAAATTGGTGCAACTTCATCACGCTTCCATTGCCCTTCCTGCCCATCAACCAGTGGTACGTGCCCATTCGCAATGCAAGGTAAACCTGCCACCTGCACTACCACTAACTTGCACTATTGACTTTGGAATACTCTGTGACTCTGCCCACTTGCTATGCTTCCCTGTGGCGCCGACCCACAGAAAGCGTGACACGTAAATCAGCCACTCTACTCTCGGCAGTGTCCTAACACTGCATGCCCATATTCCAATCTGCTGTACTGTTGTACTCTGCTTTACCCATTTATGCTTATTGTGCAATGCCCAGTATGATGCGACACACTCCTTGAACTATACATGCATACGCTATGCTGCCCCTTACCTGTTATGCCTATATTTGATAACCTCAGGTCATCTGTTCAGCCTAACTTTGTTGTGCCTCACATTGAAATTGTTATTGTTTGCCCACATTTGCACCGTGCCTAGCACATCTGTTTAGCCCGTTGTGCCTCACATTGAAATTGTTATTGAACTATATATGCATACACTGTGCTGCCTACATTTGATACTAACCTCAGGTTATCTGTTCAGCCTAACTTTGCTGTGCCTCACATTGAAATTGTTATTGTTTGCCACATTTGCCACTGGCCTAGCACATCTGTTTAGCGCAATTTGCTCTTGCCAGTTCATGCCTTATAGATTAGCGCGTAGACCACATCTGATTTGTGTTGTCCCCTATGGTCGCTAACTGACCACATCTGATCTGTGTTGGCCCCTATGGTCACTAATAGACCACACTTGATCTGTGTTGTCCCCCATGGTCGCTAATAGACCACATTTGTTCTGTGTTGGCCCCCATGGTCGCTAATAGACCACATCTGATCTGTGTTGGCCCCTATGGTCGCTAATAGACCACATTTGTTCTGTGTCTGCCCCTATGGTCGCTAATAGACCACATCTGATCTGTGTTGGCCCCTATGGTCGCTAATAGACCACATTTGATCTGTGTTGTCCCCTATGGTCGCTAATTGACCACACCTGATCTGTGTTGTACCCTATGGTCGCTGTATCTTGCAATGCCTTTTCCCAGCCTCCTAGTCATACTTTAGCATCTGCACTTATTAACATTGCCATTGTCACACCTGTCCCATTCAGGAGATCCAATCCTGTCCTTGCCAACTAGCTCACAGGTACCCCATTCAAGCAACTAGCTCCTACATCATGCACGTCAGTGTGCGCCCTCTACTGCACTACATCCTAGCCACACACGTTGCCCTAATAATTCAACTTCCCAAGGCAACCACCCCTACCCTTGAGGTCGATAATTTGGCCTGCCCAAACCCACACCACCCAGCTTCACCTACCATGACTATGACCCCCATAACGAGCCCCTCAGCAACTACCGCAGGCGCTCACCATCCGAGCAACCAGATTAACCAATACCTCAATGACCCAGCTCTCTGGCTAGAACACTTTGCCAGGAAACCCACTCCTAACCAACCCTGCCCTCTCATTCTCAGGAATAAGAGACTAGGCACCAGATTCCGCATTCGTCTTTCCCGCACTAACACCACTAATCAAGCCCCACACACTCCACCTTCGCCCACCGCTACCTGCAAAACCAAGACCACTGGGGTTGAATTTCCTGTGTTCAAGGGCGCCCTTATCAATGCCAGATCTCTCACAGCACATGCTCTTGACATAGCCAACCTTATCACCACTGCTGACCTTGACTTCATTGCCATATCCGAAACCTGGCTACATGCCGCATCTGGCCCCTCTCTAGCCCTGGCCTTACCGCCTGACTATGGAATCACGCGCTGCGACCGCTCCTCTGCACAAACTAGAGGTGGCGGCGTGGTCTTCATCCATAAAAATTCCTTTGACCTAAGAGTGCTAGCCGATTCCAAACTCGAATCAGCTGAACTGCTGTCAATCAAAATAGCACTAACACCCAACCAAACGGCCACCCTTCACCTTATCTACAGGCCACCAGGCCCGGCACCCACCTTTGTCAGTGAAATATCCACTCTCCTCCTAGACAAAACGAAAAACAACTCACAAACAATCATCTTAGGCGACCTTAATCTAGGTCGTGGCGACCCTAAAGATCTTGTAGCAACTGATCTGGAGAATGCTCTCATAGACCTAGGCCTCACCTTGTACATCCAAGAACCAACCCATATCAAAGGCAGGACCATCGATTGGTTAGCCGGCTCCAACTGCAACATCCAGGTCCTCAACAACTCCCCATGCTTATGGTCCGACCATCACATCATAACGTTTAACATCGAAGCTACACCGTGAGCCCCAACGCCAATAGCCCCAGCACTCCCCACCCGCAATAAAAAAAATATAACAAAGGAACAACTCCTCCCTCTGTTACTCCCTTCCCTTAATGCGGCAACTAACTCATGTTCTGATCCTACCTCCCTAGCAGACACCTATAATCAAACTATGCTCATGGCTATTGACACTATAGCACCAATCAAACCTAGGAAGGCCAAACCGCGAGCACATCTTAACTCATGGTTCACTCCTCAGCTAAGAATCCTCCGCAAAGCTAAATGCTGTGCGGAAAATCCATGGAAAAGCCACTCATCTGATGAACACAAAGATGGCTTCCTCCTCGCCTCCCTTACTTATAAAGATGCCATCATCACTGCTAAAAAAGAATCGCTTAACAACCGTATCCTGCAAGCCGACTCTAACTCCAAGGAACTTTTTAGCATCCTAGAAGAGCTCGAAACCCCAGTCTCCCCTCCAGACACATGCACGAAAGACAGCAATTGGTGTGCTAACATTCAAGCAGAACTATTAAACAATATCTCTATGCTTCAATCCAAAATTAAAGAAAAGCAGGACAGCCTGAAGCGTGACAACTGCTCACTCTCCCCTACCAGGCCCAACCTTCCAACACTGCTATCACTAAACCCTTCACCTTCTCACCGCTCACTGTCACTGAGGTAGAAAACATTATCCTGAGGATTAAACCGTCTAACTGCCAAGGTGACCCGTGCCCAGCTCCTATCATTAAGGATTCTGCGCATGATTTAGCTCCATTCATTACAGCCTTTATCAACTCCTCCTTTAAAACAGGTATTGTCCCGGACAACCTTAAGGACGCTGGGTGATCCCGCTACTAAAAGAACCTTCTCTAGACCCAAGTATACCCACGAACTTCTGACCTATTACTACAGTACCATTTCTGCTTAAGATACTGGACCGCGCAGCTTACCTGCAGATCCAAAACTACCTCGAATCAAACAATCTGTTAGGTCTACGACAATCCGGATTTCGGCCCAGATATGGGACCGAAACGGCTCTATTAGACCTAAAAACTCAGATTGAAGTACTAAAGGACAATGGCAAACTAGCAATGCTATTACTCCTCGACCTCTCCGCCGCATTCGATTTGGTTAACCACCAAACCCTTTGCAGGCACCTCCACTCTGCTGCCAACTTCTCACCGTCTGCTGCAGCCTGGATCAAATCCTTCTTGAGCAACAGATCCATGAGGGTCTTTGCACCCTCCGCAGCTGTGGATCCTTCCCCTATTCATTGTGGCGTACCTTAGGGTTCTTGCGTGTCACCGACACTTTACAATATCTTTACGAAACCACTCTTTGATGTGCTTGACTATCTGGGTGTCTCCTACACCAATTATACGGACGACACCCAGATACTCATTCCCATCTTGGGTGATTATCTGGCTGACACCAAGGCCCTCAATGACGTCTACCTGGTCATCCAAGCTTGGATGGCCCAGCAACAGCTATGTCTGAACGACGATAAGACAGAGCTCCTTATCTTGGGTAACTCACAACGCCTGGGCAAACTCGAGCCATCTTATCAGTCATTCACCATAGACGGCAATACCATACGTGTCTCGAAAGACACCAAAACATTAGGCTTTTACCTAGACTCGACCCTATCCCTATCGAGACAAACAAATGCAGTTAGGTCTGCCTCTGCCTACATGTGCAAACTCATTTCAGCCTGCAGACTATTTCTCACTACCCCCAACAGTGTCACACTAGCCAGAACACTTATCATGGCAAAAATTGATTACTGCAATGCTCTTTACTTAGGCACCAGCCAGGAGAACCTCTCCAAACTCCAAACTAACCAGAACAATGCCATTCGAGCGGCCCTGACCCTCCCTCACAACCATCACATCTCAGATACCAGAACCAGCCTAAAGTGGCTACCGGTGAAGCAGAGAATCTCCCTAAAAACTCTTGCCCTCACACACAAATGCCTAGCCAAGAAGGCCCCGATCTATCTCTGTAGTCGGCTTTCGCGCTACTCTACTGCCCGACCACTAGGAACTGCTCAGACTCACTGCCTAACTATCCCCAGGTTTAAGCTTCAGAAAGCGTGAGGCACCAGCTTCCCTGTCCTAGCCTCTAAACTTTGGAACACCCTCCATGCTACTATCAGAGCCGAAGACTCCTTCAACACCTTCAAGACTAAAACCAAATCTTGGCTCTTTGACCAGCATTAAGACATGCTCGACATCTCTGTCTTACTTACCCTGGCCCGCCTCCCCTGGCCTGCTACTTTTGCTAACGATTTTGTTCACACTAGGATACTTGCCCAGTTAATCCTTAGTGCATTGTTACATATGTAATATATGTAATTAGTATGATTGTTATTTGCTGGTATTGTTTAAATTTTGTAATGTAATCTCCTTGCCTGTTTGTTTTTCCTTGCAACCGTTGTACAAATTGCGCACTGATGCCCCTGGGCCTGATGGTCTGCGCGTTATAAATAAACAAATACAAATACAAATGTGAGTCAAGGACCCCAAGCAGCAAACACATACACAAGACAAGCCTGAAGGGCCCAGCTGGAACAGACAGTGGATGCTTTCAAAAGCCACAAAGCACCACACTGTCACATGAAAGCACAATAGACAAGCAATTTTAAACTATATTAACTAATTACACTAACTATGAAAAACCTACATTTCCTAATTAAACTAACTATCAAACAGAAACTTAAATGACTAAACTAAAAGAAAAATCAAAAATGTCCACATACGACCCGGGGGGGGGCGCATCCAGGAGAGGGGAGGTACAGGGTGCTGCTCAACACCCACATGCGATAATGCTGAGCCAAAAAAAACCTCCATGAGCTCAACGCCTGCACAGCCCGACCTATGTGGGAGATAGATGGTCGCCCGAGTCTGGCTCATCCTGGAAAGGAGGACTTGGCACAGTAGCCTGGCCACGCCTAGCCGCAGCTTGCCCCTCGTCGGCAGCAAGTCTGCAGGATGGGTGAGCCTGGTTGTGTGTGGCGATGACTTGTAGGTCTGCATGCAGAACCGCCCGTGATACAAGTGCTTCCTCTTGCAAGGTAGCACGTGTAACACGGAGCTCTTCCTGCAAGGCCTGGCTGGACAACCGCTGCACCTCCTGGCAAGCCTGTCGCTCAGCCGAGATGGTACGCTCAAGCTGTGCAAACCTCTCCCCTGACCGCTCCCTCTGGGACATCAGAAGGACACCCAGAGTGGATTTGAGGGAAGCATACTCCTCCCTCAGGGCCTCCATGTGTGCCTCTGCGTGAGCAGCAATTTCTTGACGCAGAGACGACATTTCAGCCTGGAGTGCCCTGTCTGAGGCCGCCATGCCCAGCCTGAGCGAGCGGGCCGTGGACCGTGCCGCCTGCTGCTGGAGAAGCACCTGCCTAGCAGGGGGGAGCACGGATCGGGCCACACGCTCCATGCTCTCAGCGATGTTCTCCATTGCTGCCCCCTGCCGTTCTGAATTGGCAGTCATGTCTTGCTCCCACTCATTATACAGCGGTTGCGCGCGGCGACCGCGTTGCTGGGCTTGACCCCTGTGGGACCCAAGGATCGGGTGTCCTTGTCGTGTTGGCACCGCCCGCGGCTGCACGACTACATGCCCCCATCGACGTGATGTCCCAGGCACATCAGTGACTGGTGTGGAGGGTGACCCTGCATCTCGATCCACCACGGGCGGACGTTCCAAGACTGTCTGACCCCTCAGTGCAGGTATTGCGGACAGAGGAGTGTCCACATCAGAATCACTCACCCCTGACACATGGACCTGATGTTCATCCAACTCGACATGGACGTCAGAGTCGTCATCAGGGCTGGACTCATAGGCAGCCAGAGACAAGATGGCCTGTAGCACTTGGGGGTTTTCGTGGCCTGCCACCCCACAACCCCCACTTGTGCCGGGTTGATGTAGTGATTCCAACCCTGTGCCTGGCATGACAACACCATCCTCCGGCTCCATTGCGTCATCATCTGAAAAATAGAGAGAAAAAAGTTCACTCCACATGTCAGAAGCACACAACACACACACACACCAACAACATCAGGCAGACATGTGACACACAAAATAGAACCTGGCATACATGCTGGGTCAACTTGGCATTGCTTCTGTAATCAGACCTGTTGAAAGGTGGCAGTTTGCATTGAAGTGGGTCTATGCAGTGCAGCCAATGTGTATGTTACTCACTACCTACATGTACAAGTACTTCATGGTGTGTGTCAGAAAATGTGAAGGCAGTGCAAGGTCAACTTCAGTCATCACATGCAATGTGCATTCAATGGGTAGCATATCTACAAGCAAAGCACCCCTCCACCCAAGTGCAAAAGAATGGATGCCTAGCATGTTATCAAAAGGCTGACCATAGACCATGTATTGATAGGCAGTGTTGACTAGCATCAACAGCTTCATGTGAGTCAAGTGAAAACACTGCAAATGATGATGGGACAGTAAGCAGGACACATGATAAAACGTCTGGAGGCCACCCACGTGCAATGTATGTCACCCAGGACTTGTATTGCAGTGATCATCCAGTCAAGGACACATAGGGGCATGCGTGCAATGCATATGGAGCATGAATGGGCACTCATGTCCCTGCGGGGCATCTGACCTCTGCACAGTACAAGTGAGATACCCTGCATCAAGTACTAAGGCTGTACCACACAGCATATGTCTGGCAGATTGGTTGCAGGAAGTTAGCATGTACACAGGATGCATTAACAAGGAAGTACCCAACGGCAATATTGAAGCAGACAAGTGCAAAGGTGGAATTGGGGTGCAGAGCGGGGGGTGGAGGGGCAAGGGAGCATGCCTACATGGAGTACCCGTATGCAGGCAGAGGACACATGCACGTCAGTCATGCTATGAATTCGTGCCTGGGCTGAGAGGAAGGTCACCCCACGCTACATGCAGAAGGGCCAGTGAGCTGGAGCATGGACCGGAGGGGCATATTGGTAACCAGCATGTGAGTAGGGTGCAATAGTGTTGATGTGCACAGTCCCCGTCTGCTCCACATGTCCAACATCCAGCAGAGCAGACATGCATCACGGAAGCATTGCATTACTTGCACATCCGAACCATGTACAGGTCACATGTAGTGGCAATCATGCACAACACATCCCACAAGTAAAACACACACGTCCTCAACAAACACGCATCAACACTCACTGGACTGGGCATCAAAGTCCGGCATCCCTCCCACTCCTTCAACCGATTCAGATGGTCTGAACTCCGCAACGAATGACTCATGCAGAGTGAGGACTTCCTCCTCTGGTGCAGGCCCACCTCCAGTCACCAGAGTCAAGTTGTAATTTGAGGCACACTTAGCCTTAGCGCTGCGTTTGATGTCATTCCAACGCTTTTTGCACTCTTGCGCCGTGCGCACCTCATGGCCGAATGCACTGACATGTTCCGCAACATGCTTCCAGTGGGTATCACGTTGGGCAGCTGTAGTCTGACTATTGGCACCAACTAGCATGTCAAGGCTGTGGCCCTGTATGTAGCCTACGAGGAAGTCCAATTCCTGGTTGCAGAAAGGCTTCTTTCTCGACGTGCAGGAGGTCATGGCTGTGTGTGGGGTCCCAGCCTGTGCTGCAGGTGCAACCTTCCTCCTCTTGGATTGTGGCTCAGACCCTGGCTGGCTAATGCCGCCCTGACCAGTATGGCCAGTGTGTTCGGTGGATTGAGCCAAGGGAGTGGCAACTGGGTGCCCTCTAATGGACCCTGCGCAGCAACATCCGCTGTGGCAGGGTCATTGACAGCAACTGTCCTGGTTGGCAGACTCACAACCGGGGTGTTGTTGGGTGCATCTGCCCCTGCACTTGCCAACACCCGGCTGTTTGAGGCAGCAGATGACATAACTGCCCCAGGGACACGTGTCTTGTTGGTCAGGGCAGCCCTGCGTGCCCCTACGGTTTCCCTCCTAGCCTGTTGGAAATCTTCCAAGGGCTCCTCAAGTGCCAACGCAGGCTGCGCTGGCAGACCCTGAGCCTGGGTGGCGATGACCACAGCTGCACCTGCAGCTACCACTACCCTTGGGCCCGTGGCAGTCGATGGTACGGACTGCCAGGTCACACGGGCGCCAGTGCCAGATGCAGAAGCTGCATCTCCCGGAACCACAGGGGGTGGTGGCATGACTGCACTGACACATGGCACGACATCATGCTCAAGTGGTGCACCCTGCCTCTTCCCCCTCTGCGGCTGCCCTGGACACCCTGGAGTCCCCCTACTTCCTGGTCACCCCGGCCACATCCCTGACCACACCCGCCATGAGGAGGACACCCAGCTGAGGCGCCCCTCACCTTTGGTGTCCTCCCAACCATGGCACAGATGTAGTAATGCCGGCACAGATAGAGTAGTGCCAATGGGAGGTGTACACCAACATTGACCTGGGCAATTGGGGTGAAGGGGGTGGGAACCAAGATGTTAACAGCCCCCCTGCACCTGCAAGGCTGTATGTGACCCCGGTGATGTAGTGACGGGTCACGCAACGCTCAGGCACCCCAAAACTGCTGGAAAACCGTGCATGCATCCCTGCAGCCTACGTACATGGAATCAACCTCCCGCAGTACGCGGTGGCACCCAGTAACACGAAAAATGCATATGCGTGGGACACGCAGGCTACTATGACATCAAAAACGGTGCGATACACAGGGGCACCCGCAATGGGAAAAATAGCGTGCGCGACTCACCGTCTGACTAGCGTGATGCAGAAAAACATGCATATCCAATACCCCCGCCAAAAGAAGAGACACGTCCTTGATAGCTGTGAAGTTGTGATGGCGCGCGAAACAACACGAAGCAGCAACACACGTCAGTCTCCACGAAAGGCACGTACAGCGAACTGCTGGCCCCGCTCACCTTTAACCCATCGTGAGGGAAACACCCGCGCGTGTCACGTCACTTACACGCGTAGGCCCTTTCCTCAGATTACACGCATTCACACGGGGACGTGCATTTTTTTCGCACGCGCGATAATCCACTATGCCCACGTCACGGGGGAAAAGCCCGCGCACGCCCACGCACGTCACGTCACTGAAGCGCTTACGGGCGAAGGGCCTTTGGACCAATGAAATCACTGACGCGCTTACGCGCTAAGGGCCTTTCTTCGAATTACAAGCTGATGTGCATTTTTTTCACGTGCCAAATCACTCTGTATCAAGCTGGCCACGCGAAAACACACGGAAGACCACGTCCTGCCCTGAAGCCATTTTCCTGCCCCCCAGAGCCCGAGCACGCTCTCACCTGCCATCTGCTGCTGCCTGACTGCCTGATGCCCTCATGCCCTGCTATTTGATGCCTGCACATCAGCCATCTGCAGGGGTCCAGTTGCTGTGCCACCCCTGCTGGAACAGAAGACTCCCGACTGGGATACCATCGCTCCACAGCCCAGCCCCAGGACCCAGTTGCCCACCCACGCCTGCCTCAGGGGTCGCCATGTCGGGGCAAACACCATCTGAGACCACTGGCGACCCCCAGCCAGAGGGGCAGAGGGCCACCAGCTTCAGTCAGAAGGAAGTTGGTGTCCTGGTGGAGCATGTCCTGGGGCATTATGATGACCTCTTCGGAACATCACGCGCCAACAAGGAAGGACGGGATAGGATCTGGCACGACTTTGTGGTTGCCATCAACACGGGGGGGTGGCAACCCGCAACATCAAGCAAGTCAAGAAGCGCGGGGAGGACTTGAGGTCCAGGACCCCCGTAAAGGCCTGGCACCTCGTGGAGGGGGGCCGGGGCAGCATGAGTACCATCCAGATGAGGGTCCTGGAACGAATAGCCCCAGCGCTCCACGGCCAGATCCTTCAGAGGCAGATCCGTCTGGAGTTGAGCAGTAAGTGGCCAAGCATTGCTGTGTGAGACAGGGCATTTTGCAGGGTCCTGGTTGTCTGATACTTGCCTGTATGTCTGACATAGGCCATGTACGTATGTGTGTGTGCAGGGACATCATGGTCATGCATGTGAGAACAGTAATGTGTGAACCACATGGTAGGTTCATGTGTTACAATGCAACATGCGGAGCAGCATGCAGAATGCACACATTAATGCATGCCTGTCTCTGTTATTGGACATGGATGGGGTGTGAGAGATGGGTGCTGCGGTCATGGGCATGTATGGTGCCCAAGTCTGTGTGTCTGACTTGCGTGTCTGTGACTTGTAAATGCCATGGATGCATGACACATGTCTGTGACAATGTTCAGATTCAATGATGCAGCCTACTTATCCTTGTATCCACTGTGTCTGGGGTGTACAAGGCCAGATGGATGAAACTACAGTGAAGTGTGTGCATGTGATAGGCATGACCCATGATGCATGTTAGTTTCAAACCAGCATTGTATGTTTCAAGAGTCCCTTGGACATGTATGCTAATGTTCATTGCATGTGCCATGCCTGTTACTGCATGTGTTTTGCCTGCACTGACCCATGTGTTGTGGAGGGACATGATGGATGTGATGTTTGACAGTGCCACTCATCTGCTATTGCTTCCTGTCTAGGGGACCATTGTACAGTACCCTGATGCTGGTGTTCTATGTCTCCCTCTACACAGCGGCAAGTGATGAAGAGGGCGGAGGCGGCGCTGTGGACCAAAGCGGCGGGGATGCCCCCACCGGCCAGCGACGCAAGGCCCAGTCAACCTCCCAGAATTTACCATCGTCCGGAACCGAAGGGACTGGTGCTGCGTCTGCCACTACGGCTGCAGCGGAAGGGGTGGGTGAGCCCCCACAGGGGCTTGCAACGGCGGAAGACGGTGTGGAGCCATTCAGGTTGGTGGTTTCCACAGAGGAGGAGGAGAAGGCCGCTACTGAGCCGCACATGGGGCCTGGTGGGGGAGGTACCACTGGTGCAAGTGGTGCAGTCCAGGGGCAGGGGCAGGAGGCAGCACAGGTCGCGGTGGACGGGCTTGTCCATGTCACTGTCCCTGGCACTGTGACTGCACCACCATGCACCAGCAGGGATGCCCCATCCCAGGCCCGTCCGCAGGTAGGGGGGATGTCCATGTCATCTGACACTCCTCCACCTGCGGACGAGGGGACCCTTGGCCGTATGGAAAAGGTCCTGATTGATGTCGCGTTGTGCACGCGTGACATTCGTGATGACGTGTGTGCTTCCCGGGGGGAGCACGCACGTCATCACGAAGAGCAGCGTGCCGACGTGGCCCAGTTGGGAGTGTCCATGGTCGGGGGTTTTGTACATGTGTCGGCCACTCTGGCGGCCCTCTCCTCCTCTGTGGAGACTATACGCCAGTCGTTGTCCATGCCGTTTTCCGGCCCAGATGCCACCAGGTCCCCCTGTTGACGTGCCCTTACCAACGCAGCCAGCTCGGTGGGGATCCCATCCCTGCCACAGTCGGGAGTCGGAGGTCCAGCAGGGGTGGACACTACAGCAACTGGACCCCAGCCGATGGAGGATGTGCCGGCATCATCCGGCAGGGCACGTGCACGACGGCGTCGGTGGATTCCATCATTCTGGATGCCGTCTTTCTGGCAGAAGCAGTTGCGTCGGAGACAGCGGCAGGCTCAACATGGGAGGCATCATGGCTCAGGGCCATCTACATCAGAGCGCAGGCATCGGCCAGAGGGCAGGAGGACCCTGGAATGGGAGTGTCTTCCGTGTGGCAGCGGTTGGGCCAGCAGACAGGTGCGGAGCGGCGGCGGGCGGAGGTGGCACGGCTCACAATGGTCAGGGCGGAGAACTCCATGCGCAGGGCGCTGAGGCGGGCTGAATGCCTCGAGGGAATTCGCAGGGAGTTGGAGGTGGACATGGGGTTATCCCTGTGAGACCTCGGGGCCAGAGTACAGGCCCGCCTCCAAGACATTGAACAGGAGTTTGATGATGCCCTGGCCCATGACATCAACAAGTGAGCCGTTGGACTTGCCCGTCGCCATTGTATATAGTTCATTAGTGTTAAGTTTCATTTCTTTTTTCTTTCATTTGGGGCGCATGGACTTTGCCCCACATTTTTGTATATAGTTAGTAATTAGGTAGGTTTCATTGTAGATGTCGTTGGACTCATGGACCCTGGATTTGCTATTTGTACATAGTTTTACAGTTGATTTTTCTCCCTCATCTTTTTTTTTCTTCACCATGGAGCAATGGATATTACGCTCTTCTTTCCCTTTGGATTTGCTTTCTTGGACGGTGACTTTGGACACATTTTCATTTGGATTATTTTGGATTTGCATTTTATTTATTTATCATTTTTTGGGACATGCTGCATTTTGATTATTATTGGCATTATTGTGTGTTTTGATTTCATTTCCTTGATTTTGACTTGAATACATTTTTGTTTCTTACTTTCTCAGTCATGTGTTGCCATTGTGTGGGTCGGACAGACTTATACTCATGCGCATACTGCTTATTTGTGATCCATCATGTAATGGGGATTTCAATTTGGAGTGAATGTAAAGCTTGGTGGGTCTTTGGACTGGGGTGGCGTGGGGTGGGATTTGGGTGGCCATAAGAGCCAGGGATCTAGATTGTGATGACGTGTTGGCTGGGGGACATGTGTCGGGGCCTGCTGGCAGGTGCCCCTCACTGCTGGGGGGTGGGGGTGCTGGGGGACATGTGTCGGGGCCTTCTGGCAGGTGCCTGTCAATGCTGGGGGGTTGGGGGTGCTAAGGGACATGTGTCAGGGCCTGCTGGCAGGTGCCTGTCAATGCTGGGGCGATGGGGGTGCAGGGGGACATCAGTGGGGGCCTGCTGGCAGGTGCCCCTCACTGCTGGGGGGTGGGGGTGCTGGGGGACATGTGTCGGAGCCTGCTGGCAGGTGCCTGTCAATGCTGGGGGAGTGGGGGTGCTGGAGGACATGTGTTGGGGCCTGCTGGCATGTGCCTGTCAATGCTGGGGGGGTGGGGGTGCAGGGGGACATGAGTGGGGGCCTGCTGGCAGGTGCCTGTCACTGCTGGGGGTGGGGGTGCTGGGGGACATGTGTCGGGGCCTGCTGGCAGGTGCCTGTCAATGCTGGAGGGGTGGGGGTGCTGGAGGACATGTGTTGAGGCCTGCTGGCAGGTGCCTGTCAGTGCTGGGTGGGTGGGGGTGCAGGGGGACATGAGTGGGGGCCTGCTGGCAGGTGCCCCTCACTGCTGGGGGGTGGGGGTGCAGGGGGAAATGAGTGGGGGCCTGCTGGCAGGTACCCCCTCACTGCTGGAGGGGTGGGGGTGCTGGGGGACATGTGTCGGGGCCTGCTGGCAGGTGCCTGTCAATGATGAGGGGGTGGGGGTGCAGGGGGACATGAGTGGTGGCCTGCTGGCAGGTGCCTGTCAATGCTGGGGGGTGGGGGTGCTGGGGGACATGTGTCGGGGCCCGCTGGCAGGTGCCTGTCAATGCTGGGGGGGTGGGGATGCAGGGGGACATGAGTGGGGGCCTGCTGGCAGGTGCCCCTCACTGCTGGGGGGATGGGGGTGCTGAGGGACATGACCAGGGGTGCAGGGTAGTCCCCTGTGGTGTGTGCTGCCTGCAGGCGTCGTGGAGGGGGTAGAGGGGACACCTGGGAGGACCCACACTGCGAATTCACATGTAGGACTCCCTGCGCACCCCCGAAATATGCGTTCCCCGCTCTGACAGCAAAATCGCGTATGAAACTTCCCGCACACCCCTGAAATACACGTACCCAGGCCAATCGTGTGTAAAACTTCCCGCGCACCCCTGAAATACACGTACCCTGCTGAAATGGTGTGTAAAACTTCCCACGCACCCCTGAAATACACGTACCCTGATGAAATGGCGTGTAAAACTTCCCGTGCACCCCTGAAATACACGTACCCTGCTGAAATCGCATGTGAAACTTCATGCGAACCCCAGTAATACACGTATCACGCTCGCACAGGGCCAATCGCATGTGAAACTTCCAGGGCACCCCTGAAATACACGTACCCTGCTGAAATCGCGTGTAAAACTTCCCCCGCACCCCTAAAATACACGTACCCTGCTGAAATTGCATGTGAAACTTCCTGCACACCCCTGAAATACACGTACCCAGGCCAATCGCGTGTAAAACTTCCCACGCACCCCTGAAATACATGTACTGTGCTGTAATCCCATGTGAAACTTCCCGCGCACCCCTGAAATACACGTACCCTGCTGAAATTGCATGTAAAACTTCCCGCGCACCCCTGAAATACACGTACCCTGCTGAAATTGCGTGTGAAACTTCCCGTGCACCCCTGAAATACACGTACCCAGGCCAATCGCGTGTAAAACTTTGCGCGCACCCCTGAAATACACGTACCCTGCTGAAATGGTGTGTAAAACTGCCCACGCACCTCTGAAATACACGTACCCTGCTGAAATGGTGTGTAAAACTTCCCGCACACCCCTGAAATACACGTACCCTGCTGAAATCGCGTGTGAAACTTCCCGCCCACCCGCGAAATACACGTACCCCACTCGCACAGGGCCTATCGCGTGTGAAACTTCCTGCGCACCCCCGAAATACACATACCCTGATGAAATTGCATGTGAAACTTCACGCAAACCCCGGTAATACACGTACCCCGCTCGCACAGGGCCAATCGCGTGTGAAACTTCCTGCGAACCCCAGTAATACACGTACCCCGCTTGCCGTGCTGGTACAGGGATAATACAGCCCTTTGCGCTGGATTGGGGATTTTGATGGCTTTTCCCTGCGCGAGGGGCGTTCTTGGGGGCATAACTGGCGCTGCTGCAGGGTCGCTGAGCCACTGTGCACCACGGCTGGTTTTGGTAGCTAAAATCCATGAATACGCTGTGCGCGGAAATGGATTTTAGCCACGCGGCTGGCGCAGAGATTCGCACCCGCACACTTTGCGCCAGCCGCGTGCGCCACTTGTGTGCTAAATTCTATGAATTACCCCCTTAATCTTCACCAACAGACGCCCGCTTCATGGAAAATGGGGATAATTGTCCCAGTATTTAAGAAAGGCGACAGAACCTCACCTAAAAATTACCGCCTAGTGGCCTTGCTGGATGTTTTGGCCAAGATTTATGCCTCGATGCTCCAAAAAAATGGATCAATTGGGCCCAACTAGCAAATCGAGTGGATGAAAGACAAGCAGGTTTTGTGAAAAACATTGGATGCTCTCTGAACCTACTAATCTTGAATCTTTTGAAGATGGAAGCATTACGTACGAACACGAAAGTATATCTCGCTTGTGTTACTTCTCCTGTGCATTTGACATGATTGATCAGGAGTTACTCTGGCAAAAGTTGAGGTCGTGGGGCTGCCCGGCTGGTTTGTAAGAGGCTATTAAAGAATTGCATACAGACACTTCAATCACAATCCGTTTAGATGAAAAGGGTAACCTGTCTACCCAGATTAAGACACACAAGGGGGTTAAACAGGGTTGCCCGTTGGCAGCTGCAATCTTCAGTCTTTTTATTTCAGATATTGGTGCTGCAATAGATTCGGTGCAAGCATTTCCACCTAAGCTCCATTTATCACATGTCAGTTGGATACTGTACGCGGATGACTTGGTCATCTTGGATGTAACTCAGATTGGCTTACAACGAAAACTTGAGGCAACCAAAATGATGTGACCCTGAACAAGCTAAAACTCAATGCAGCTAAAAGTGAAATCTTGGTGTTCAATAACTTAAGTGCTTTACAACATGCAAAGTGGCCAACGTTTGTATGGAAGCTAGGCCAATGCCCTTTACATATTTCAAAAAGTGTAAAGTACTTGGGCATGATTCTGAATTCCAGCATTTGCGATGCCCCATGGATCCTAGAGTCAAAGAGGAAATGTAGTCAATTGGCATGTTAGGCCTTACTCTTGAACAGATGGTTCGGAAAATTCTCAATGCGACCTTTGAGAAATATTTATGAGCAGAAGGTGTTGCCTATTCTAACGTATAGAGCAGAGAATGCCTTGGGGTGCTCGTTTAATCACTGGGCATTGTTAGTGCACATGTTCTGGTCTAAAGCCTTAAGTTTACCAATCGGCATTCCGACTGCTTGTATAAGATATGAATTGGCCCTAATTTCTTTGCACGCTCAGATCAGTTGGAATTTACTGGCTCTATTTAGAAAATCACGAGCCGTTGAGGGAATTTTGCAATTCCGCATTCTTCATGATGTCCCCTCGAATAGAACAGACATGGTCTCTCTGTGGGTAAAACATTGTGAAGAGCTTCAGCTTGAGTACGACATCGGCGTAGAAACTCTTCACTCAAATCCCACAGCAGCAAAATTGAAGATCTGGCGAGCCGATTGGGAGTCCACGTGCATTGAGAGATCAGCTGCTAGAGGGATGGTAAATTCACCCGTGGAGGTAAGAGGGTTCAATGTCCTACAAAAATATCTACAGTTGTTTCCAAATCCCAAAGCACAGAGACTCTTTATGCTGTTCCGCTTAAATGCTCTGAAAAACAAAGACCGGACCAGTACATGGGCATGTAATGTAGGCTTGATCCTTTCTTGCTGACTCTGTGACAGCAAAATTGAATCACTCAAACACCTGGTGTTGTTTTGCCTGAAACTGAAAGACACGCGACCAATTCACTTGGGACGATGGAGTGAAGAACATCCTTCTTTGTGTGCGGAAGAATGGTGGATGAGAATGTGTAATGGTGTCTACATGAAACTAATAATGCCTCTAACATCCTTTTTAGCTTTAATTGAAGCCTGGTTAAACACGTGTGTGCAATCACAGCGTGATTCAAATTAAGTGGAAGCAAGATAGACAATTTATCATTGGGTGGCTGTTATACCATTGAATAAGGGGATGGGAGGGATGTTTGTTGTGTTTTTTGTTATGTGTTTTTGTGTACATTTTAAAGGTTTGAATTGAAACCAATAAAACATTTTTAAAAAAGAAATAGTACCTAAGCTATATATGGACCTTCGGTATGTCACTAAAACTTTCATTCTAAAATCAATTGATTTATTAAAATACTTTAAAAAAAGGCATAGATTTAGTTTTATCATCATTTACATTTGTATTGAATGGCCACCACTACAATTATAAGAAGAAACTGAAACAAGAAAAAACATAACTGACACAAGTAAAAAAGGCAGTTTTTTTTTACCATACATTAGGTACCATTTACACATAATCTAACATTGTTTTGAATAAGTTTGCCTAGTGATCATGCATTTTCAGTGCAAGAAGAAACTTAACAATTGCAATAGACAATGATATGGAATTTGAATTAAAAATCATATTCCACATTTCCTCTTGATCAAAGATTAAGAACTGATAATAAAATGTAAAAAAGATGTATTTCCTTATTTTATCCAAGGCCTGACATTCTACCAAAAGATGTTTTACAGATACATGTTGATTTTTGTCATCAGTAAATTTACAGCATATAATAGCATCTTTTGTTTTGTTAAACTTGGACATTTGTAACTGTGTTGGCCACACATTCTATCTTAAACACATTCATATTCTAGCATAGCAAACATAAGGACTTTTTTGCAAGTCACTAGGGACTGAATGCAATGGTTTTTGGTTACCAGTCATTTGGTCGAAAACCAAAGGATCGAATGCCATTTGATCGACAGTCAAATGGTCGAAAAAAATGGTCGATTTTTTTTTCTTTTTTTTTTTATGATGGGGTTCCCCCCTTGCCTCCCTTTTCTTTATTAAAAATATGTTTTAACCAACCCAAACTTAAAATATATATATAAATAAATAAATAAAAAATTCAACCTTTTTTTTCGACCATTTGACTGTCGATCAAATGGTCATTCGATCTTTTATTTTCGACCATTTGACTGGACACCATGGTTTTGGTGTACATTTTCCAATTTGAAATATTGAATATGCATTGCATTTGTCCCATGTAGCACACCAGTCCCAGCGCCATAGTTTAAGGGTTGCCTTAGTTGGTGAATTCAGCAACAATTGTTGTGATATGTCTGCACCTTTCAGAATGTCTTTGCACTTTTGGTTCCATGCATCCACATGAGTATTTTTATTTACACAGGCCATGTTTAATAGCAGAATTAGTGTCTGAGTATTATCTTGGAGCAACAAACATTTCCTCCTTAAGCTCAGGCTTTGCCACGCTACTATAGTCTCAAGTGATATTAGCCCGAGTTCAAAATGCAGGATTGGCATAGGTACTGATTGAGGAAGGTGTAAAACGTTCTTACAATATAAACTTTACAAGTAAATCCAGTTTGGTGAATTTTGGGGTATTTTGCTTGGGCTCCATATACTATAACTAGTACTACTTTTTTGCTTATACAATTGTATAAGGACCTCGTGGGTAAACTTGCCAAACCTGGCCTGTAAAATCCTTCCTTGTGAGGCTAAAGTTAGCATTTTCATTTTTAGTTCTTGTTTATATGGATCATCGGGTATCTTGTTGATGTTTTGCCCTAGATATCTGTATTCATTCACCAAGGTGAGCTGTGTGGAATTAAGGGGGTAATTCATAGAATTCCGCGCACAAGTGGCGCACGCGGCTGGCGCACAGTGTGCGCGTGCGAATCCCTGCGCCAGCTGCGTGCGATAAAATCCATTTCCGCGCACAGCGTATTCATGGATTCCAGCCACCAAAACCAGCCGTGGCGCACAGTGGCGCAGCGACCCTGCAGCAGTGCCAGTTACGCCCCCAAGAACGCCTCTCGCGCAGGGAAAAGCCATCAATATACCCAATCCAGCGCAAAGGGCTGTGCTAACCCTGTACCAGCACGGCAAGCGAGCTACGTGTATCACTGGGGTGCGCGGGAAGTACCTCACGCGATTGGCCCTGTGCGAGCAGGGTACGCGTATTTCAGGGGTGCGCGGGAAGTTCCACACGCGATTTCCGCAGGATACGTGTATTTCAGGGGTGCGCGAGAAGTTCCACACGCGATTTCAGCAGGGTAAGTGTATTTCAGGGTACGGGGGACGTTCGACACGCAATTTCAGCATGGTACGTGTATTTCAGGGGTGCGCGGGAATTTCCAAACGCGATTGGGCCCGTGCGAGCAGGGTACGCGTATCTCAGGGGTGCGCGGTAAGTGCCACACGCGATTCCAGCAGGGTACGTGTATTTCAGGGTGCGGGGGAAGTTCCACACACAATTTCAGCATGGTACGTGCATTTCAGGGGTGCACAGGAATTTCCACACACGATTGGGCCCGTGCGAGCAGGGTACGCGTATCTCAAGGGTGCGCGGGAAGTGCCACACGCGATTTCAGCAGGGTACGTGTATTTCAGGGTGCGGGGGAAGTTCCACACGTGATTTCAGCATGGTATGTGCATTTCAGGGGTGCGCAAGAATTTCCACACACGATTGGGCCCGTGCGAGCAGGGTACGCGTATCTCAGGGGTGCGCGGGAAGTGCCACACGCGATTTCAGCAGGGTACGTGTATTTCAGGGTGCGGGGGAAGTTCCACATGCGATTTCAGCATGGTACATGCATTTCAGGGGTGTGCGGGAATTTCCACACGCGATTGGACCTGTGCGAGCAGGGTACGCGTATCTCAGGGGTGCGCGGGAAGTGCCACACGCGATTTCAGCAGGGTACATGTATTTCGGGGTGCGGGGCAAGTTACACACGCGATCTCAGCAGGGTACGTGTATTCCAGGGGTGCGCGGGAAGTTCCACACGCGATTCCATCAGGGTACATGTATTTCAGGGGTGCGCGGGAATTTCCACACGCAATTGGGCCCGTGCGAGCAGGGTACGTGTATTTCAGGGGTGCGCGGGAAGTTCCACACGCGATTCCATCCGGCTACGTGCATTACAGGGGTGCGCGGGGAGCACCACACGTGAATTGCACAGGGGCCTACCCTGCACATGTCCTGCAGGCACCCCATCCACCATGGCCATGCCCCCCAGCCAACCCACATGTCAACTTGCACTACTGCCCACCAACGCATGTCCCCCTGCACCCCCAGCCACCAGCGGCACCCTCCACCAGGCCCCCACCCATGTCTCCCACCACCCCCACCCCCAGCACTGTGGGGCACCTGCCACCAGGCCCCCACCCATGTCTCCCACCACCCCCACAACCCCAGTCACCAGGGGCAGCCTCCACCAGGCCCCCACCCATGTCTCCTACCACCCCCACCCCCAGCACTGTGGGGCACCTGCCACCAGGCCCCCACCCATGTCCAACTCATGTTCCCCATCACCCCCACCCCCCAGCACTGTGGGGCACCTGCCACCAGAACCCCCACCCATGTCCAACTCATGTTCCCCACCACCCCCACCCCCCAGCACTGTGGGGCACCTGCCACCAGGCCCCCACCCATGTCTCCCACCACCCCCACCCCCCCAGTCACCAGGGGCAGCCTCCACCAGGCCCCCACCCATGTCTCCCACCACCCCCACCCCCCAGCAGTGCAGGGGCACCCACCACCAGGCCCCCACCCATGTCTTCCACCACCTCCACCCCCCAGCCACCAGGGGCAGCCTCCAGCAGGCCCCCACCCATGACTCCCATGACTCCCACCACCCCCACCCCCCAGCCACCAGGGGCAGCCTCCACCAGGCCCCCACCCATGTCTCCCACCACCCCCACCCCCAAGCACTGTGGGGCACCTGCCAGCAGGCCCCCACCCATGTCCAACTCATGTTCCCCACCACCCCCACCCCCCCAGTCACCAGGGGAGGCCTCCACCAGGCCCCCACCCATGTCTCCCACCACCCCCACCCCCCAGCACTGTGGGGTACCTGCCACCAGGCCCCCACCCATGTCCAACTCATGTTCCCAACCACCCCCACCCCCCAGCACTGTGGGGCACCTGCCACCAGGCCCCACCCATGTCCAACGCATGTTCCCCACCACCCCCACCCCCCAGCACTGTGGGGCACCTGCCAGCAGGCCCCCACCCATGTCCAACTCAGGTTCCCCACCACCCCCACCCCCCAGCAGTGCAGTGACACCCACCACCAGGCCCCCATCCATGTCTCCCACCACCCCCACCCCCCAGCCACCAGGGGCAGCCTCCACCAGGCCCCCACACATGACTCCCACCACCCCCACCCCCCAGCCACCAGGGGCAGCCTCCACCAGACCCCCACCCATGTCTCCCACAACCCCCACCCCCCAGCACTGTGGGGCACCTGCCAGCAGGCCCCCACCCATGTCTCCCACCACCCCCACCCCCCAGTCACCAGGGGCAGCCTCCACCAGGCCCCCACCCATGTCTCCCACCACCCCCACACCCCCAGTCACCAGGGGCAGCCTCCACCAGGCCCCCACTCATGTCTCCCACCACCCCCATCCCCCAGCCACCATGGGCAGCCTCCACCAGGCCCCCACCCATGTCTCCCACCACCCCCACCCCCCAGTCACCAGGGGCAGCCTCCACCAGGCCCCCGCCCATGTCTCCCACCACCCCCACCCCCCCAGTCACCAGCGGCAGCCTCCACCAGGCCCCCACCCATGACTCCCACCACCCCCACCCCCAGCCACCAGGGGCAGCCTCCACCAGGCCCCCACCCATGTCCAACGCATGTCCCCCACCACCCCCACCCCCCAGCACTGTGGGGCACCTGCCACCAGGCCCCCACCCATGTCTCCCACCACCCCCACCCCCCCAGTCACCAGGGGCAGCCTCCACCAGGCCCCCACCCATGTCTCCCACCACCCCCACCCCCCAGCCACCAGGGGCAGCCTCCACCAGGCCCCCACCCATGTCTCCCACCACCCCCACCACCCAGCCACCAGGGGCAGCCTCCACCAGGCCCCCACCCATGACTCCCACCACCCCCACCCCCCGGCCACCAGGGGCAGCCTCCACCAGGCCCCCACCCATGTCTCCCACCACCCCCACCCCCCAGCACTGTGGGGCACCTGCCACCAGGCCCCCACCCATGTCCAACTCATGTTCCCCATCACCCCCACCGCCCAGCACTGTGGGGCACCTGCCACCAGGCCCCCACCCATGTCCAACTCATGTTCCCCACCACCCCCACCCCCCAGCACTGTGGGGCACCTGCCACCAGGCCCCAACCCATGTCCAACTCATGTTCCCCACCACCCCCACCCCCCAGCACTGTGGGGCACCTGCCACCAGGCCTCCACCCATGTCTCCCACCACCCCCACCCCACCCCAGTCACCAGGGGCAGCCTCCACCAGGCCCCCACCTATGTCTCCCACCACCCCCACCCCCCAGCAGTGCAGGGGCACCCACCACCAGGCCCCCACCCATATCTCCCACCACCCCCCAGCCACCAGGGGCAGCCTCCACCAGGCCCCCACTCATGACTCCCACCACCCCCACCCCCCAGCCACCAGGGGCAGCCTCCACCAGGCCCCCACCCATGTCCCCCACCACCCCCACCCCCCAGCCACCAGGGGCAGCCTCCACCAGGCCCCCACCCATGTCTCCCACCACCCCCACCCTCCAGCACTGTGGGGCACCTGCCACCAGGCCCCCACCCATGCCCAACTCATGTTCCCCACCACCCCCACCCCCCAGCAGTGCAGGGGCACCCACCACCAGGCCCCCACCCATGTCTCCCACCACCCCCACCCCCAGCACTGTGGGGCAGCCTCCACCAGGCTGATCCACCCCTGGCTGATGTGCAGGCAGCAAATGGCAGGGCACGTGGGCAGGAGGCAGTCAGGCAGCAGCAGATGGCAGGTGGGAGCATGCTCGGGGCTCTGGGGGGCAGTAGTTCGGCCTTCTGGGCAGGAGCGTGGTCTTCCGTGTGCTTACGCGTGGCCAGCTTGATACGGAGTGATTTGGCACGTGAAAAATCTGCACGTCAGCGTGTAATTCGAGGAAAGGCCCTTAGCGCGTAAGCGCTTCTGCACGCATACGCATTTTCATTGGACAGAAGGCCCCTCAAGCGCAAGCGCCCCTGTGACATGACGCGTACAGACGTGCGTGGGCATTTCAGCGCGCGTGAACAACTGCACGTCCGTGTGTAATATGAGGAAAGGGCCCATGCGCGTAAGCGCCTGTGGAAAACTGCACGTCCGCGTGTAATACGAGGAAAGGCCCTTAGCGCGTATGCACGGCAGCACGCATATGCGATTTCATTGGACCAAAGGCCCTTAGCGCGTGAGCGCGTGTGAAAAACTGCACGTCCGCATGTAATACGAGGAAAGGGACCATGCGCGTAAGTGACATGACGCGCGCGTGCGTTTCCCTCAGCACGGGTTAAAGGTGAGCGGGCCCAGCAGTTCGCTGTACGTGCCTTTCGTGGAGACCGACGTGTGTTGCTGCTTCCTGTTGTTTCGCGCCATCACAACTTCACAGCTATCAAGGACGTATCTCTTCTTTTGGCGGGGGTATTGGCTACGCGTGTTTTTCTGCATCGCGCTAGTCAGACGGTGAGTCGCACACAATCTTTTTCCCACTGCGGGTGCCCCTGTGTATCGCACCCATTTTCGATGTCATAGTAGCCTGTGTGTCCCACGCGTACGCGTTATTCGTGTTACTGGGTGCCACCGCGTACTGCGGGAGGTTGAATCCATGCACGTAGGCTGCAGGGTTGCGTGCACGGTTTTACTGCAGTTTTGGGTTGCCTGAGCATTGCGTGACCCGTCACCACATCACCGCGGTCACATACAGCCTTGCAGGTGCAGGGGGGCTGTTAACATCTTGCTTCCCACCCCCTTCACCCCAATTGCCCAGGTCAATATTGGTGTACACCTCCCATTGGCACCACTCCATCTGTGCCTGCACTACTACATCTGTGCCATGGTTGGGAGGCCACCAAAGGTGAGGGGCGCCTCAGCTGGGCGTACTCCTCGTGGCAGGAGTGGTCGGGGACGTGGCCGTGGTGACCAGGGAGTAGGGGGACTCCAGTGTGTCCAGGGCAGCCACAGAGGGGGAAGAGGCAGGGGTGCGCCACTTGAGCACAATGTTGTGCCATGTGTCGGTGCAGCCATGCTACCTCCCCCTGTGGTTCCGGGGGATGCAGCTCCTGCATCTGGCATTGGCACCTATATGACCCGGCAGTCCATTCCATCGACTGCCACGGGCCCAAGGGTAGTGGTAGCTGCAGGTGCAGCTGTGGACGCCGCCACCCAGGCTCAGGGTCTGCCAGCACAGGCTGGTTGGCACTTGAAGAGCCCTTGGTAGATCTCCAACAGGCCAGGAGGGAAACCATAGGGGCAGGCCGGGCTGCTCAGACCAAGACACGTGTCCCTGGGGCAGTCATGTCATCTGCTGCCCCGAACAGCCGGGTGTTGGCAAGTGGAGGGGCAGATGCACCCAACAGCACCCCGGTTGTGAGTCTGCCAACCAGGACCGTTGCGGTCAATGACCCTGCCACAGCTGATTTTGCTGCGCAGGGTCCATTAGTGGGCACCCAGCTGCCACTGACACAAGTCAGGCCTTTGGTCATCCCTCCACCTTCCACTCCCTTGGCTCAATCCACCGAACCCACTGGCCATACTGGTCAGGGCGGCATTAGCCAGTCAGGGTCTGCACCACAGTCCAAGAGGAGGAAGGTGGCACCTGCAGCACAGGCTGGGACCCCACACACAGCCACTACCTCCTGCACGTCGAGGAAGAAGCCTTTCTGTAAGCAGGAACTGGACTTCCTCGTTGACTACGTGCGGGGCCACAGCCGTGACATGCTAGTGGGTGCCAATAATCAGACTACGGCTGCCCAACGTGACACCCACTGGAAGCATGTTGCGGAACATGTCAGTTCATTCGGCCATGAGGTGCGCACGGCGCAGGAGTGCAAAAAGCGTTGGAATGACATCAAGCGCAGCACTAAGGCCAAGCGTGCCTCAAATTACAACTTGACTCTGGTGACTGGCGGTGGGCCTGCACCAGAGGAGGAAGAACTCACTCCGCATGAGGCTCTCGTTGCGGAGTTCATACCACCTGAATTGGTTGAAGGAGTGGGAGAGAAGCTGGACTTTGATGCCCAGTCCAGTGAGTGTTGATGCGTGTTTGTTGAGGACGTGTGTGTTTCACTTGTGGGATATGTTGTGCATGATTGCTGCTACATGTGACGTGTACATGGTTCTGATGTGTAAGTAATGCAATGCTACCGTCATGCATGTCTCCTCTGCCTGCATGCGGGACTCCATGTAGGCATGCTCCCTTGCCCCTCCTCCGCCACTCTGCACCCCAGTTCCACCTTTGCACTGGTCTGCTTCAATCTTTACAATGTGTACTTTCTTGTTCATGTGTCCTGTGTAGATGCTAACTTCCAGCGTAGAATCTTCCAGTCATATGCCGTGTGGTACAGCCTTAGTACTCGATGCAGGGTATCTCACTTGTACTGTGCATGGGTCACATGTCCCGCAGGGACATGAGTGCCCATTCATGCTCCATGTGCATTGCACGCATGCCCCTATGTGTCCTTGACTGGATGATCACTGTAATATAAATCCTTGGTTACATACATTGCCTGCCATCTCATCAGCCTTCCCATGTCAACTGTGGCTCAGTCCTGCGTTGCACACATGTTTAGGCTCTGACAATCTGTGTGGCTCACAGGCCTCAGCCTGTTCAATGGCCAATGACTCTGTCCAACTCTTGTTGTGTCTTCTTCACACATGGGTGGCCGCCGGAGTTTCCATCATGTGTCCTGCCCACTGTCCCAGCATCATTTGCAGTGTTGTAATTTGAATCACATTAAGCTTTTGATGCCAGTCAACACTGCCTGTCAATACACAGGTATATGGTCAGCCTTTTGATACCATGCTAGGCATCCCTGCTTTGGTACTGGGGTGGAGGGGTGCTTGGCTTCTAGACATGGTACACATTGAATGCACAATGCACGTGATGTCTGAATTTGACATTGCACTGCCTTCACATTTCCTGGCACACACCATGTAGTGCTTGTACATGTAGGTAGTGAGTGGCGTACACATTTTCTGCACTGCATAAACCCACTTCCATGGAAACTGCCACCTTTCAACAGGTCTGATCACAGAAGCTATTCAAAGTATACCCAGCATGCATGCCAGGTCATATGTTGTGTGTCACATGTCTGCCGGATGCCTTTGCTGTCAGTGTGTGTGTGTGTGTGTGTGTCGTGTGCTTCTGACATGTGTATTGACCTTTTTCTCTCTATTTTTCAGGTGATGACGCAGTGGAGGTGGAGGATGGTGTTGTCATGCCAGACACAGGGTTGGTAACACCACATCAAGCCAGCACTAGTGGGGGTCGTGGGGTGGTAGGCCACGAAAACCCCCAAGTGCTGCAGTCCATCTTGTCTCTGGCTGCCTATGAGTCCAGCCTTGATGATGACTCTGACGTCCATGTTGAGTTGGATGAGCATCAAGTCCATGTGTCAGGGGTGAGTGATTCTGATGTGGACACTCCTCTGTCTGCCACACCTGCACTGAGGGATCAGACAGTCTTGGTTCCTCCGCCCGTGGTGGATCGGGACGCAGGGTCACCCTCCACACCTGTCACTGATGTGCCTGGGACATCACGTCGACGGAGGCAGGTAGTCATGCAGCCGCAGGCGGTGCCAACACAGCGAGGACCCCCGGTCCTTGGGTCCTGCAGGGGTCAAGCCCGGCAACGCGGTCGCCTGCGCACAACCGCTGTATACTGAGTGGGAGCAAGACATGACTGCCAATTCCGAACGGCAGGGGGCAGCAATGGAGAACATCGCTGAGAGCATGGAGCGTGTGGCCCGATCTGTGCTCCCCACTGCTAGGCAGGTGCTTCTCCAGCAGCAGGCGGCACGGTCCACGGCCCGCTCAATCAGGCTGGGCATGGCGGCCTCAGACAGGGCACGCCAGGCTGAAATGTCGTCTCTGCATCAAGCAATTGCTGCTCACGCAGAGGCGCACATGGATGCCCTGAGGGAGGAGTATGCTTCCCTCAGATCCACTCTGGGTGTCCTTATGATGTCCCAGAGGCAGCAGGCAGAGGAGAGGTTTGCACAGCTTGAGCGTACCATCTCGGCTGAGCTACAGGCTTGCCGGGAGGTGCAGCGGTTGTCCAGCCAGGCCTTGCAGGAGGAACTCCGTGTTACACGTGCTACCTTGCAAGAGGAAGCACGTGTATCACGTGAGGTACTGCATGCAGACCTACGTCACATCGCCACACAGAACCAGGCTCACCCGTCCGGCAGACTTGCTGCCAACGAGGGGCAAGCTGCGGCTATGCATGGCTAGGCTACTGTGCCACGTCCTCCTTTCCAGGATGAGCCAGACTCGGACGACCATCTATCTCCCACATAGGTCGTGCTGTGCAGGCGTTGAGCCCATTGAGGATTTTTTTTTTTTGGCTCAGCATCATCGCATGTGGATGTTGAGCAGCACCCTGTACCTCCCCCCTCCTGGGTGCCTCCCCTCCCCCCCGGGTCGTATGTGGCCATTTTTGATTTTTCTTTTAGTTTAGTTAGTTAAGTTTCTGTTTGATAGTTAGTTTAAATAGGTAATGTAGGTTTTCCATAGTTAGTGTAATTAGTTAATAGTTGATTTAGTTTAAAATTGCTAGTCTATTGTGCTTTCATGTGACGGTCCGGTGCTTTGTGGCTTTTGAAGGCATCCACTGTCTGTTCCAGCTGGACCCCTCATGGTTGTCTTGTGTATGTGTTTGCTGCTTGGGGTCCTTGACTCACATATGCCACTCCTGCCTCCCTTATCCATGGGCTCGCAAGGATGGTTTGGTGTTACAGCATTTTACACAAGGGCATTGGACTGTCATATCTGTGGCATGTCTGGTGCTGTGTGACTTGTGTTGACACCCCTAGTGGGGATGATTTAGGTGTCATTGTCCACTGTTCAGCTTTTGCTAAATGGGAAGCGTCATGATTAATGTGGACATTGATTGCTATTCATTGTGTAGTATGTTTCATATCTTTCCTGTACATGTGCTTGTTGCAATTCATGCTGTAGATAGTGTTCCACACTTTGGAGGTGAAAGACGGACTGATGGTGTGATTTGTGATGTGACTCTCTGACATGGTCAAGTAATGAGATGCCTGATGAGACACACACAGATGACTTTGAAGCATTAATCATGTGTTTCATGCCCTTTCTGCAGGGGGATGAGCCTCCAGAGCACCTTTGCCACCAGACATGGCCCATTGGATGACGGTATTCTGGACCCGTTTGTTGGTGCCCACATGCACATGTGTGCACAAGCAGAGGCACAGTGATTGCAGACCCACATCCTAGAACTGCTGACATGTTCCAAGGAACTCCAGGCAAGGTGAGCATCACAGGGGGGCCACGACACAGCAAAGCTTGCACCAGGCGAGTTGCACATGCAGGCTTAGTCACAGCACTGAGGGTGAGCTTAGACGAATATTGGTGTTGAAGCACACAATGCAGCTCAGATGTGTTTGTGGACTGATGGCTGTTGATAGTAGGGTTGTCTGGGACACATGCAGGGGCAGTGTCACATACCCTCTGGTACACCAAGGTCCATTGAGGCACTTGTATCAACCATGTAGCCTTCCGAGACATGGAAAGGGGCAGCTCACAGGGACATACAGCAAGGGACATACTCGGGTGCAGTGCATTTCTTTTCCACGTACTTCATGATAAATGCACTGCCAACTTTGTTTCGGTCATGGTGGTACGCAACTTGCTCTGTAGTCATGGCTTGCTATATGGGTCTGTCTGCTTACCCAGGGAACATTGCATGTTGTGTGAATTGTGACACATTGGTGTTCCATTTGCCACGCACCCACCAGCGGCTGCCTTACTGCATTGACTGTGTATGACCCGTCACAGGGGTGATGTTATATACGGGTACGAAGCATCAACCACATATTGTCTGTTTGTAGAGTAGTTTGTTGCTATGGGGCATGTTTGGTGTTGTGTTTTTGTGTAATTGGCACGTACAGGTTGTTGACTGTGGCTCTTTTTGCAGCATTGCAGTGCTCCTGTAACCGGACCTGAAAGTGCGCAGGCAGGAGGCCAGCACTCAAAACCAGAGCTAAGTGTCTTGTTGTTTTTCTTACGAACTGCTCTGCATAGGCTTGCTGGGGAGTGTACTGATGCATGGATGTCTGTGTGGTTCATTTTGGTATTTTTTTTCTCCCTAATCACCCGTGATCCTATGCAATTTTGAAACCTGTACCCTCTACCCGGTGTTCCTGCTTCCCGTGCCTATCCAAGCAACGTTCCCTGACCCTCTTTCCCCACTGGGGTTGTGGATGCCTGCTTAAGCCCCGAACTTGCAGGCGCCAAAACCCTAGAGAAGGTGGTTGGTTCGTACCACTCCTGAGCCTGGACTACAGAAGGCCATGACAATGATGTCCAAGATTGTTTGGATTGTGTATGTGTTCATGCAGGTTGTACATTTTCGTGCATTCCCTAGTTTCATGTGTCATTCCTCCTCCCCTCTCCTGCCACTCATTCCAGTCATCCAGTGTGTCAACACCTGTCCCGACTGCATATCCCTGAACCTCATTCCCCACCAGGGTCTCAGGGGCCTGTGTGAGTTTGACTTTGCAGGCACCCGGGACATGGTGGGGGTGGTTGTTTCATGACACTCCCGCGCCTGTACAGGGGACCTGTGACAGTACACATCCATTCATGGTGCATCATCCTATGTCATGTACCACACATGTCTCACATCCTGTCCTGACATTGTTTTGCTGTGCTACCTTGGTTGTTGCATCATTGTGGTAGTACTTGGCCTTTGTGAGGTACTGCTACGTCAAGTCATCTACTGGAGGGTGTTCGGGTTCGTTTTTATGCCTTGGATTTTGTGATTTTGTAAATGAGTGTGGATTCTGAGGGTTCAGGCATTTTTTTACACACAAGGTGGGAGATGGTGACGAAGGGTAAAGGTGATCCTGTGGCCAGGTGGAATTGAGGTTTGGAGGCTCCATGACCCAGGTGCAGTTATTCAGTGGGTCATGGTCATTTGTGAGGGAGGGGGGGGTTGTTGTTGATAGTTGCCTTGCCCTGCAGTGTGATGGGAACTCTGACATAGTAATGGTGGTATCCTATGTACATGTTGTGTTCTGCTGATCAATGCCTGCTCATGTGTTGTGTCTTCCTTTCAGGTGTGAGGGGATAGTTGTGGTTTGACATGCTGGGGTGTACACATGGTGGATGTTCACATGTGATGTGTAGGGAACACTGATGGTCACTTGAGTGCACATGCATATGTGGAGTGCATGTCCTTGCAGAACCACACACTTGCACTCTGATGCACTACATGTACTCCCACCCTTGCATATCCACGTGTACACTGTTTGCCTTCTGGTGCCCACTGTGTCCCGGCAGCACATGTTCTATGACCGATCATAGACCCAGTACATGCCTAAATTGATGTTTAACGTGGTCTGTCACTTAGATGTGATGCTCAGGGTGTGCATCACACACAATGGCTGTTCACTGTGCTGTACGCTGAGCAGTGTGATGCAGGAGTAGGACACTGCACACATGAGCTGCAGTGTTGATTTTGCAATGCATAATGTGCATGTAGACAGGCATTCATTGTGATGTTACGTCTACGACTATTGTAATGCATTTGGAAATGACTTATTTTGGGTGGGAGATTTTGTAGATCTGTCATTTCATCTGATTCCGGGTCAGGCAGCAGTGTCCGATGCCACTGTACATTTAGGACATGGCAATGTGTACCTTATCGTTACTGCATTGGTGTATGGGTATTGCTTGCCATGTACTGTTGATGTTTGGGAGGGTTTGAGTGACATGACAGTGATGGCCATGGCCTGTTTTGCAGGTGTGTGTGATGCACACCTTGCATGTCCGGGTCATCCGCTTCTCAGAGCAACTAGCTGGGGGTAGATTTCTCTCCGCAGCAAGGCCCTCCCCCTGGAACTGACTTCCGGCCTGACTTGAACTTGAGGGGAACCATCTCCAGTTCTGGAAGCACCTCAAGACCTTCCTCTTTGCTTCTGCTTACTCTCCCATGCAGAATTCTCCACTGGAACTGCACAGGAGCTGCAACTGGGCCACTCTCACCGACCTCGGTGCCTGGCCCAGCCATTCTCCACTTGCACTGCCTCCCGGGCCACCCCTGCACTGCAGTACTGTCTCTCCATCCCTACAGCCCTCCCTTCCCAGCACTTGTCTGCACTTACCTTTGTAGTTGCCACCAGGCGACCTATGTATTATTTTTTTGGGCTACTTCCCCTGTACTGGACTCCCCCCCACCCTTCCCCTTGCACTTTTCCCATCCCCCCTACCCCTGCACTTGCACGATCTCAATGACACCTGGCCTAGTAGTACCGTTCTCTATGTTCCCTTGTTCCCCCCTCCCTGCCTCATTGCGCCTTGGAATACTTTTGTATGGCCCATATCATGTCATATGTCATATGTGTGCCTTTTGGTCACACAGGATAGCTTGTGTTTAAGTAGCTAGGGATGCAGACGATGTGGCACTTCCATGGCAACTATCTCAGGGTGGTAGGGTTGTGACAGTTGACTGTCTCTTTGTCATCATCGATTGTCACCTGGTATGTGCCAGGCCTGTGTGCACTCCGCAGGGGTGGGAGTTTAGGTGAAAAATGTGGCCACAAGCTGGGTCCGGGCTTCCTCGCCACGTGCCCTGTCCCCTCCCATGGGCAGCGCCTGTGCCTGTGGTTGGGAATGTGGGGGCACCACCATGTCCACCGGGACACCCTGCCGTGTTGCAACATTGTGCAGGACACATGCTGCCACAATGATCCTGCACACTACTGGTGGTGCATAGAGTAGTTGCCCACCAGAGCGGTCAAGGGAGCGGAAACGTGACTTGAGCACTCCGAATGTGCGCTCCACTATGCCCCTGGTTGCAATATGGGCGGTGTTGTATCTTACCTGGGGTGGTGTGGTGGGGTTCCGGATTGGCGTCATCATGTGGTTGCTCAGAGGGTAGGCACTGTCCCCTGGGGGGGTGTTAATAGTTGAGATGATTAGGGTTTGGATATTTGTCTGTGTGTGACTTGCATGCATGTGCAAGGGCATTTGTACTCACCTAGGAGCCATGTGTCGCCATGCTGCCCAGCTTCCAGGGCCCGGCTCAGGGCGGACATTCTGTATATGAAACTGTCATGGGTGGAGCCAGGGTAGTTTGCATAGACAGAGGTGATGATTCCCTTTGCATCGCATACCACCTGTACATTGATGGAATGCCAGTGCTTGCGGTTTCGGTAGATGTGCTCAATGGCCCTAGGTGGACGTAGGGCCACATGGGTGCAATCTATGGCACCAAGCACTTTGGGGAATTGTGCCACCCTGAAAAAATCCAGGACAACGGCCTGCCTTTCTGCGGGTGTTCTGGGCATGTATATGTGCCTGCGGACTGAGGGGCGCGCTGTCATGATTGCCAGTACCTGGTGTAGGCAGCGTGACTGCGTGGCCTGTGAGACCCCCCCACTATGGCAGTGGTCTGCTGAAATGACCCAGTGGCAAAAAAATGCAGGACATTGAGCAGCTTCTCCAAGGGGCTCAATGCTTGGGAGCAAAGGGTGGGGGATGTGAGGTCATCTTCCCACTCCCTGACCAGGTCTAGGATGATATGGGGTGGAAACCTATACCTGCCATAGACCTGGTCGTCAGGCATCCCAAAAAGGCTTGTCCGTGGTGCGAAAATGCGTGCCCTGGCTATTCTCCTCCTCCTGCGATGTCCCACGATCAGTGCAGCGACAAATGGGGCATTCATCGTAGCTGTATATACGCGTTTGTTGTTTGCGCGCACTTTTATGCTGTGCGCGGGGACGGCTCCGCCTGCCTTCGTGTGGGCGGACACGTTGACGCCTGTGCACGTCTTTTGCCGTGCGCGGGTTTCCCGTATTCGGATACGGTCCGAGTGTCATCGCGTGTGATCGGAGGGGAGTGAGCGTACACGCAACTGGCCTGGGTACGTGTGTTTCGGGGTGCGCGGGAAGTTCCACACGCGATTAGCCTGGGTACATGTGTTCCGGGGTGCCGGGAACTTTCACACGCTATTGGTGGAAATCCACGTGTGTTCTGTCATCACGTGCAATGAGGGAAACACCAGCGCGCGTCACGTCACAGATGCGCTCACGCGCTAAGGGCCTTTGGTCCAATGAAATCGCATATGCGTGCTGCCGTGCATACGCGCTAAGGGCCTTTCCTCGAATTACATGCTGACGTGCAGATTTTCCACGTGCCAAATCACTCCGTATCAAGCTGGCCACGCGTAAGCACACGGAAGACCACGCTCCAGCCCAGAAGGCCGAACTACTGCCCCCCAGAGCCCCGAGCACGCTCCCACCTGCCATCTGCTGCTGCCTGACTGCCTGCTGCCCACGTGCCCTGCCATTTGCTGCCTGCACATCAGCCAGGGGTGCTGTTGCTGTGACCACCCCTGCTGGAACCGAAGACTCCTGACTGGGATTCCATCGCTCCACAGCCCAGCCCCAGGACCCAGTTGCCCACCCACTCCTGCCTCTGGGGTTGTCATGTCGGGGCAAACACCATCTGTGACCACTGACAACCCCCGGCCAGAGAGGCAGAGGGGCACCAGCTTCAGTGCCACCGAAGTTGGTGTCCTGGTGGAGCAAGTCCTGGGGCAGTATGATGCCCTCTTCGGAAGTTCCCGCGCTGACAAGGAAGGACGGACTCGGATCTGGACTGACATCGTGACTGCCATCAACGCGGAGGGGGTGGCAGTCCGCGACTTACAACATGTCAAGAAGCGCTGGGAGGACTTCAGGTCCAGGACCCTGAACAAGGCCCGGCGCCTCTGGAAGGCAGCAGATGCCAAGGGGCGCCGGGGCCACTTGTCGGAAGAACAGATGAGGGTCCTGGAACGCATATCCCCAGCGCTCCACGTCCAGGTCCTTGAGAAGCAGACCCGTCTGGAGTCGAGCGGTGAGTATACATGCATCCTGATTGTGAGCAGTGTGTGTGGTTATTATTCAGTAGTGTGCAGGTTGCACATCTGTTTGTATGGGGTCGAGTATGGGTGGGGGTTACAGGGCCACGGGGCTGACACATGCGAGGGCTGTAATGTGTGAGACATGGATGGTGCTTGTGTGTGTAGGCTTGCATGCCAAATGCAGTTGTGTGGGCACACATGTTTGGATGAATGTCTATGTAAGTAGACATGTCCGTGATGTCACGCATGTATGTTGTTTTTGGCTGCATGTATCAGCACTGTGTACATGTGCATGTGTGTGTATTTGACAAGAGGCCAACAGTGATGCAACATGGATGCATGTGACAGCGGTATGTGGAAGCCTGATTGGCAGATGTGACATGGATGCCCGTCTGAACACTGCGACACTTGGCAGAGGTGTACACATGCATGCAAGTGTGGTGGTGTGTGTACATGTGTGGTGCACTTCCTGTGTTGCATGTGATGTCTGGCTCACCTTTGGCTGCTCATGCTGTTGTATGTGTATGGATGGTGGTGGCAGTTGCGATATGGCTGTGGTATGGCTCATGTGTGCGAGATGTAATGATATGTGTGTTGGGGATTGTGATGACATGTCTGAGGTTTGCCAATGCCACTCATGTACAACTGTCATGTGTGTATGTGTCCATTGTACAGTTCCCTGATGCCTGTGTTTTGTTTCTCCCTGTCTGCAGCGTCAACTGATGAAGAGGGCGGAGAAGGTGCTGGGGAGCACAGCGGCGGGGATCCCACCGCCAGCCGGAGACGCAAGGCCCGGCTCCCCTCCCATGTTGTCATCTCGTCGGGGAGTGAAGAGTCTGGTGCCGCGTCCCAGGCCGCAGCTGCCGGGGGGAGGTCCAAGAGGCGGAGGTTGGAGTTGGACTCCTCGGCAGCAGAAGGGGCAGCTGGGACCCCACAGGGCCCAACAGGGGAAGATGGCACGGAGTCATCCAGGTTGGTGGGGGGTTTGGTGGAGGAGGAGGCCGTGCAAGCACCAGAGACGGGGTCTGGAGGTGGGGATCCCACTGGTGCTAGTGGTGCAGTGCAGGACCAGGGACAGGAGGCAGCACAGGCCGCCGCGGAGGTGCCTGTGTGCAATCCTGTCCCTGATCCTGTCCCTGCATCATCTTGCACCAGCAGGGATGCCTACGTCCAGACCCGTTTTCAGGCAGGGGATGAGCTCACGTCAACTGGCCTTCCTCTGCCTGCGGACGTGGCTATCCAGGTCCGGGTTGAGCCTGTCCTGGCTGGTGTGGCGTTGCGTCAACGGGCCATGCGAGGTGACCTGCAGTCTTTTCATGAAGAGACTGCAAGTCATCTAGAATGGCTCGTTGACCACGACAGCCTGCTGGGACTTGTCACCCAGGCCGTATTCCTCCGTCTGATGGGGCTTGCTCCGACCCCCTCCTCAACTGGACCCCCTACACGCCAGTCGTCCTCTGTGCCATCTTCACACATCAGTCACCTGGGTGCCCTGTGGAGCTGCCTCTGATGGTGCGGCCAGGCTGGTGGAGGAGGCATCCCTGCCACAGTCGGGAGTTGGACGTCCAGCAGGGGTGGCCACATCAACGACTGCACCCCAGCCGGCGGAGGATGTGCAGGCAGCAGGAGGCAGTGCACGGACAGAGGCACAGCAGCAGCAGCAACGTGGTGGGAGCCATGAAGGCTCGGGGCCTTAAACATCGGAGGGGCAGGCATCGGCCGGAGGGCAGGAGGACCCAGGACAGAGAGTGTCTTCCGTGTGGCAGCGGTTGGGCCACGCCATAGATGCGGAGCGGCTGCTGGCGGAAGAGGCACGGCTCACAATGGTCAGGGCGGAGAACTCCATGCGGAGGGCCCTGAGGCGGGCCGAGTGCCTCGAGGCAATCCGCAGGGGTTTGGAGGTGGAGACGTTGATGGCCTTGCGGACCCTCGGGGCCATGGAGGAGGACCGCCTCCGGGACATTGAGGAGGAGTTTGATGATGCCCTGGCCCGGGACATCCACAAGTGAGCCGTGAAACTAGCCAGCTGCCCTTGTACATAGTTATGTAGGTAGAGTTAGGTTTCATTTTTGTTTTTATTTTATTTGGACCTTTCGGACATTGGCCACATTTTTGTATATAGTTTATTTTATTAGTTAGTGTAGTTAGATAGGTTTCCTTTATTTTGTTGGGATAATGGACCCTCGCTTGTTCCCATGTACATAGTTCACAGTTGTATTGTATTTGTTTTTGACTTTTTAACCATGGAGCAATGGCTTTCTTTTTTATTTCCCATTGGATTTTGTTTTGTGGACATTGACTTTGGACAACATTACTTTCGATTATTATTTTGGTTTTGCTTTTTTTAACGGACATGCTTCTTTTCATTTTTGTACATTCACGTTTCTGTTTCTTCATTTTTCAATCTATTTATATTTCCTTTAATACATATTTTTTTTTGGTGAACTTCAATGTGTGGTATCTCATTGGTTTCATGCATTTCATGATATGTGTTTTGAGATTCACTGACACCCATTGGGTGTATGTGAGGGAAATGTGTTTGTTTCGGAACTTGCAATTGGTGTTCTGTGATGTAATTGCAAATTATGAGTGGGTGGATGCAATACTCGGGTGGGTGTTTTGCATTTGGAGGCTGACCATAGGGACCAGGGATCTAGATTGTGATGACATGTTGGCTGGGGTACATGAGTTGCACATGGGTGGGGGCCTGCTGGCAGGTGCCCCACAGTGCTGGGGGGTGGGGGTGGTGGGGAACATGAGTTGGACATGGGTGGGGGCCTGGTGGAGGCTGCCCTGGTGGCTGTGGGGTGGGGGTGGTGGGAGTCATGGGTGGTGGCCTGGTGGAGGCTGCCCCTGGTGGCTGGGGGGTGGGGGTGTTGGGGGACATGGGTGGGGGCCTGGTGGAGGCTGCCCCTGGTGGCTGGGGGGTGGGGGTGGTGGGAGTCATGGGTGGAAGCCTGGTGGAGGCTGCCCCTGGTGGCTGGGGGGTGGGGGTGGTGGGAGACATGGGTGGGGCCTGGTGGTGGGTGCCCCTGCACTACTGGGGGGTGGGGGTGGTGGGAGACATGGGTGGGGGCCTGGTGGAGGCTGCCCCTGGTGACTGGGGGGTGGGGGTGGTGGGAGACATGGGTGGGGGCCTGGTGGAGGCTGCCCCTGGTGACTGGGGGGGTGGGGGTGGTGGGGAACATGAGTTGGACATGGGTGGGGGCCTGGTGGCAGATGCCCCACAGTGCTGGGGGGTGGGGGTGGTGGGGAACATGAGTTGGACATGGGTGGGGGCCTGGTGGCAGGTGCCCCACAGTGCTGGGGGGTGGGGATGGTGGGGAACATGCGTTGGACATGGGTGGGGCTTGGTGGCAGGTGCCCCACAGTGCTGAGGGGTGGGGGTGGTGGGGAACATGCGTTGGACATGGGTGGGGCCTGGTGGCAGGTGCCCCACAGTGCTGGGGGGTGGGGGTGGTGGGGAACATGAGTTGGACATGGGTGGGGGCCTGCTGACAGGTGCCCCACAGTGCTGGGGGGTGGGGGTGGTGGGAGTCATGGGTGGGGGCCTGGTGGAGGCTGCCCCTGGTGGCTGGGGGTGGGGGTGGTGGGGGACATGGGTGGGGGCCTGGTGGAGGCTGCCCCTGGTGGCTGGGGGGTGGGGGTGGTGGGGGACATGGGTGGGGGCCTGGTGGAGGCTGCCCTGGTGGCTGGGGGTGGGGGTGGTGGGGGACATGGGTGGGGGCCTGGTGGAGGCTGCCCCTGGTGGCTGGGGGGTGGGGGTGGTGGGAGACATGGGTGGGGGCCTGGTGGAGGCTGCCCCTGGTGACTGGGGGGGTGGGGGTGGTGGGAGACAGGGGTGGGGGCCTGGTGGAGGCTGCCCCTGGTGACTGGGGGGTTGGGGGTGGTGGGAGACATGGGTGGGGGCCTGGTGGAGGCTGCCCCTGGTGACTGGGGGGGTAGGGGTGGTGGGGAACATGAGTTGGACATGGGTGGGGGCCTGGTGGCAGGTGCCCCACAGTGCTGGGGGGTGGGGGTGGTGGGGAACATGTGTTGGACATGGGTGGGGCCTGGTGGCAGGTGCCCAACAGTGCTGGGGGGTGGGGGTGGTGGGGAACATGAGTTGGACATGGGTGGGAGCCTGCTGGCAGGTGCCCCACAGTGCTGGAGGGTGGGGGTGGTGGGAGACATGGGTGGGGGCCTGGTGGAGGCTGCCCCTGGTGGCTGGGGGGTGGGGGTGGTGGGAGACATGGGTGGGGGCCTGGTGGAGGCTGCCCCTGGTGGCTGGGGGGTGGGGTGGTGGGAGACATGGGTGGGGGCCTGGTGGTGGGTGCCCCTGCACTGCTGGGGGTGGGGGTGGTGGGAGACATGGGTGGGGGCCTGGTGGAGGCTGCCCCTGGTGACTGGGGGGTGGGGGTGGTGGGAGACATGGGTGGGGGCCTGGTGGCAGGTGCCCCACAGTGCTGGGGGGTGGTGGTGGTGGGGAACATGCGTCGGACATGGGTGGGGCCTGGTGGCAGGTGCCCCACAGTGCTGGGGGGTGGGGGTGGTGGGAGACATGGGTGGGGGCCTGGTGGAGGCTGCCCCTGGTGGCTGGGGGGTGGGGGTGGTGGGATTCATGGGTGGGGGCCTGGTGGAGGCTGCCCCTGGTGGCTGGGGGGTGGGGGTGGTGGGAGACATGGGTGGGGGCCTGGTGGTGGGTGCCCCTGCACTGCTGGGGGGTGGGGGTGGTGGGAGACATGGATGGGGGCCTGGTGGTGGGTGCCCCTGCACTGCTGGGGGGTGGGGGTGGTGGGGAACATGAGTTGGACATGGCTGGGGGCCTGGTGGCAGGTGACCCACAGTGCTGGGGGGTGGGGGTGGTGGGGAACATGAGTTGGACATGGGTGGGGGCCTGGTGGCAGGTGCCCCACAGTGCTGGGGGGTGGGGTGGTGGGGAACATGCGTTGGACATGGATGGGGCCTGGTGGCAGGTGCCCCACAGTGCTGGGGGGTGGGGGTGGTGGGGAACATAAGTTGGACATGGGTGGGGGCCTGCTGGCAGGTGCCCCACAGTGCTGGGGGGTGGGGGTGGTGGAAGACATGGGTGGGGGCCTGGTGGAGGCTGCCCCTGGTGGCTGGGGGGTGGGGGTGGTGGGAGTCATGGGTGGGGGCCTGGTGGAGGCTGCCCCTGGTGGCCGGGTGGTGGGGGTGGTGGGGGACATGGGTTGGGGCCTGGTTGAGGCTGCCCCTGGTGGCTGGGGGGTGGGGGTGGTGGGAGTCATGGGTGGGGGCCTGGTGGAGGCTGCCCCTGGTGGCTGAGGGGTGCGGTGGTGGGAGACATGGGTGGGGGCCTGGTGGAGGCTGCCCCTGCACTGCTGGGGGGTGGGGGTGGTGGGAGACATGGGTGGGGGCCGGGTGGAGGCTGCCCGTGGTGACTGGGGGGTTGGGGGTGGTGGGGAACATGAGTTGGACATGGGTGGGGGCCTGGTGGCAGGTGCCCCACAGTGCTGGGGGGTGGGGGTGGTGGGGAACATTTGTTGGACATGGGTGGGGGCCTGGTGGTGGGTGCCCCTGGTGGCTGGGGGTGCAGGGGGACATGCGTTGGTGGGCAGTAGTGCAAGTTGACATGTGGGTTGGCTGGTGGGCATGGCCATGGTGGATGGGGTGCCTGCAGGACATGTGCTGGGTAGGCCCCTGTGGTGTGAGCCACCTGCAGGGGCCGTGGAGGGTGTAGAGGGAACACCTGGGAGGACCCACACGTGCAATTCACGTGTGCTGCTCCCGGCACACCCCTGTAATACACGTACCCTGATGAGATCACGTGTGGAACTTCCCGCGCACCCCTGGAATACACGTACCCCGCTCAATCGCGTGTGTAACTTCATGCACACCCCTGAAATACACGTACCCCGCTCAATCGCGTGTGTAACTTCCCGCGCGCCCCCGAAATACACATACCCCGCTCATTTGCGTGTGTAACTTCCCGCGCGCCCCCGAAATACACCTTAACCCGCTCAATCGCGTGTGTAACTTCCCACGCGCCCCCGAAATACACGTACCCCGCTCATTCGCGTGTGTAACTTCCCGCGCGCCCCCGAAATACACGTACCCCGCTCAATCGCGTGTGGAACTTCCTGCGCGCCCCCGAAATACACGTACCCCGCTCATTTGCGTGTGGAACTTCACACGCGCCCCCGAAATACACGTACCCCGCTCAATCGCGTGTGTAACGTCCCGCGCCCCCGAAATACACGTACCCCGCTCATTCGCGTGTGTAACTTCCCGCGCACCCCCGAAATACACGTACCCCGCTCAATTGTGTGTGTAACTTCCCGCGCGCCCCCGAAATACACGTACCCTGCTCAATCGCGTGTGTAACTTCCCACGCACCCCTGAAATACAGGTACCCCGCTCACACAGGCCCAATTGCTGTATGTTGCCACTTTTGTGATGCGCTGGGACTCTACCGCCTGCCTTCGTGTGGCGGACGTGTTTCAGCTTGTGCGTGTCTTTGGCTGTGCGTGGCTTTGCCCTATTCGATTCCATAAATACGTGTGGTTCGAGTGCGTGTGGGCGTTCTGTCTGCTTCCCTGCAGTACATCCCCAGTTACGCCCTTATTTTGTTCCCCATTCCGCGCGACACGCCCCGTGTCCCGCCCACTTTCTGGTGTATGCGCCGAGGTTGTGCGCTTTCACTGTGCACGTCGCACACGCCTTTCGGGATGTTGCAGTGACTTGTGCACCATGCACGGGTTTGGCGCACATCCCGAGGTGTACACGCGCAGGGACTTCCATGAATCGCACACGTGCGCGTGAACCTGTTTTTTTTCGCTTGCGCCTGCTTGCGCGAAGATTTTCGGCGCATGTTTGTTCCATGAATCGGCCCCTAAATGTCCATACAAATTTGGAAGTAGGCAATCTCATGATAGATTTTTGGGAGTTTATTATCAGTCCGTTATTACTCACATATTCATCTAAAGCTTGAAGTTTCCTTTGCAGGCATATCTGTGTCTGGTCAATAATTACAAGATCATCTGCATATAACAGTGATGTACATTTCTATGCCTGACCTTTCGGTGGAAATGACCGTGGATAGTCAAGATAAATACTTATATCTTTGATATCAAAATTAAATAGATTTGAGACCAGGATACAGCCTTCTTTAAGTCCAGTGTTTGTTGGGATTGACTTGGTAAGCAAGCTCTCTTGATTCAGTTTTACTTTGATTGCTGTATCAGAGTAAAATTGATTTTTCCAATGTGCTAAATATAAGGGGCAACCGGCATCTATCAATTTCCCCAATAAACTATTTCTTGACACCAAATCAAATGCGTGTTTAAAATCAATAAACGCTATAAAAATAAGTTGTTTAGTTAAAATTGCTTGTTGTTTTAAAATAGCTAATATAAATAAATGTATTGAAGTTCCTAATCCTTGGATAAAACCAGATTGATAGATATCTAACATATTAGCTTTCGTCAGACACTTGTTTAGATCTCTTCCTAATATCCTCACAAAGATCTTGCCAGGGATGTCAAGAAGGGCTATTGGCCGGTAATGTTTTGGGTCGTTCCTAATACCTTTTTTAAATATTGGTATTATTATTGATTGTTTCCAGGAATGTGGAATCTGGGCTGTTTTTATTATTAGATGAAAGATCTTTTGTAAAATATTAGCCCATTGGTCAGGACGTTCTTTTATTGTTACATTTGACAAACCATCCGGCCCAAGAGCTCTTGACAAGCTTAGTTTTCAAATGATTATGAGGATATCAATTTGGTCAAACTGCAATTTATTCATCTCTTCTTGCGAAACGGCTAGTATTTTAAATTGAGATTTTTTTGTACAAAAAGTTTCGAATAGAGATCAATCCAATTATTTTCCTTTATCGTATTCAAAATCACAGAAGTTAAGGCATTTGAGCAGTTGTTATTGATCAAGTTCCATGTTTGGGCACTTGATTTTTAGCTATTGCTAGCAACATTTTCTCTGCTTCAATTTGTTTTTGCATAATTTTACATTGTTTTAGTGCATTTTTATATTGCGTATGTAAGCACGATGCATCTTGCTGTCTTTCACTTCTCGGCAGATTTTTTATTCTTTTCCGCATTTGGTGGAATCTTGTTTTTATCCGTGAATATGCGAGTTATGTATCTGTGCTTAAAAATTGGACAACTGTTCATTGTTTGGTTTTCTGAAATCAATAAAAGTGAGTTTTTATACTCATAAGACTCTATTGATAAAGGGTTGTGTTCTTGCTGGTATAATCGGTTGTTTAATATATGACATTTTTTTTCTGTCCATTTTATTCTATTTCAGCTGTAATTCAACAGAGATTGTTTCTTTGGTATACCTTTGTACTAAGTGCTTTTGATTTTTAAGTGACATTTTTAGCATATTATGGTCACTCGCATCAGAGGAAATAACAGTAAAATATTGAATTGCATTTACGGCATGTTCTGAAATGAAAACATAGTTTATAAACAAATAATCTGCTCCCCTTTCCCATGTGTGAGACGGGGGTGTATCTGCTGAGAGCACACCATTTACCATTATAAGATGTTGTTCTTGCATTAGTGATAACCTATTATTTGCTCTCTTTGAAAGGGCTGGTAAGTTTTTTTGTATGCATCTCATATTCAGATCAACTGCCACCATAATTGTATATCTTTCCTCTTGTTCTAAAATTAAGTCGAGAATTTGAATTATTAGTTCCATGAATATTTAATCTTCAATAGCTAACTGATTCCAGTAGATATTCAAAATGGCCAGTCCTAGTCCAATAAGAACTTCGAATTGTCAGAAGTTACTTTAGTTAGCTAGATTCCAGGAAATGGGGATGCCCATGGTTCTAAGGTAAGGCCTAAATCAAGCTTTACTGCTGTTAATTGTTCAACCAATGGATGCCCTTTTAGTTTTTTAATCACCGGAATCCATGTCACTTCGAAGTCTGGCGATATAGGTTGACTGGTTATCCATGTTTCCTGGCATATTACAATGTCAGATGAGACTAAAGGACTATTCTGTTCTAATTCTAATAAATGCGAGAAGCCTCTTGTGTTCCATATGACTATTTTTAGTGTGTGAGTGGCTATCGGGGGCTGGCATTAATGATGAATGCTATGTTTTGTCTCTTGGATAGCTTTAGATAGCCATGTCCAATTTTTATTCTTGGGTTGGATTGGATTATTGTTGTAACAGACCTCCCGAGATAATTCTCCTCTCTCGCCATCACATGTTATAAACAGAGGTTCAGATAAATCTTGAGATGGATATTTTTGTGCTGATTCGTCCATTATTCTAAGTTTGGTACTCTGTACATCTTCTTGTTTATTTTTTAACAAATTCTCTCTTCGCATTAGGTGCATATGATACATGTTTAGTTCTGGTGTTAGATCTTTTAGACTGAATATACATATCAAATCCCAAGTATCTCATGTTATCTCATGATTGCCATATTAATTATTTTACGATTTGCGATGCTATACCTAATTAGACTGTATCAAATGTGTGGCTTTAGGCAAATTGTATAGACTTTATGTCGTTTGATTGGATTTATTTTAGTTCTGGAATGTTTTTAAAGGCAGTTTAAAGGCAGTTAACAAAGTCAATCTATTTGGGAATGGTCTGAGGCTTGCCTATGAATCATTAGTATCCTTATATTGTCTGAGTATTTCAAATGTTCATGTGAGACCTTCTTATTCACAATATTTAACATGTCATTTGCTGTTAAATCATTGTGTGGGTGTCTCTTTATACCATGGGTATCAGAGTTCCCATCCATAAAACTGGGAGTTTTCATATTTCTAACTGCCATTCTTTTCTGTTCTAACGTACAGAAGTTTGGATATGTCAAGATGGCCAGGTCCATTATCTAATGCAGCAACACATGTTATGGACGTTTTATTACTTTGTCTTGATGAGGCAATAGAATAGGTTGAAAGGTCCAAAGGGTCATCTGCTATGTCATTGTCCTTTTTGGTTGAGTGGTGAGTTTGATCCAAGTTCACAACTGGTTCTTCAAATAATGAACTTGGATTATTTTCCTGACTAGTCATAATCTCTTTTCTATTCCTGTCTTGAGGTATCATTTTATCATAGACCGGGGTGGTTAAGCCATCGATAAACATCCTTGTTTTGCTTGTCTTTGTTTTTTTGGTTGAACTTGATTTTTAGTTTTCTTTCCTTTTTTTCGGTTGTTGTATTTGTGTATCTTTCCTTGATATTTTTTTATGAAATAATTCAAAGATAGCAACTTCTTTAACAACTTCTGTTCCTGGTCGGTCAATAGATGAGTTCAAACGAGGTGGTATTTTGCTAGATGACCTTTGCAGAGTTTTCCAGTACTTGGCCACCATTTTCTTCCAGATGGTCTATGGGATCTTCAATGTGATTAGACAAAGATACCAAACCGCTCTTCAATGTGATTAGATAAAGATACCAAACCGCCAACCGCCCCCTCAGGCATGTGGTTCACCATTTGGTTATTAAAAATTGCAGAATTAGTATCTAAACCATTAGGGTTTGGTCTTGGAATGGTATTGTGAGCTAACCAATCTAATGTATTAACTAAAGAATTAAGAATTGTATTCTGTTGATTGTATTTGGATTCCATTAATTCATACAATTTTACTAAGCTATAAATGATTGTGTTAATTGTAGCTAAAGTGAATTCAAATAAAGTACTTTGTATTTGGTGGTTTTATTTTACTTTTATTTATTTTATTTATTTACACTTATAAAGCGTGCAGCAGCCCTGAGGCATCGTGGCGCTGTTACAGAAGATTCAATTGGATATAGAATATAGTAATACAATAGGTATGTTCCATGGTTACAGGGGAACTCCTCAAGTACAATCTAATTGAAGGGCTTAGTCTTCAAGGCTTTTCTGAACATGGCGAAAGAGGCTTCCTTTCTGAGCTTGAGTGGTAGTGTGTTCCAATTTTTTGGGGATGATTCATGCTGAAGGATGGGCGTGGAGTTGGTCTAGAAAATGAAATGGGAGTAGATCTGGATAAATCCGAAGAGTTTGGGGAATTTGGATAAAGGAACAGTGAGTTAGATAGATTCATGGAAGATTCAGCAGTTGGTTTTGGGCTGTGTGTTTCCCCAATTGAGACTGATTCCTGGGGAATAGGGGTTTGCTCTTGAGCTACTATCAGACCATCACTATTCAACATTATTTTATTTGCAGCCGGGGTTTCTTTACAGCCTTCACCTCCAACATCAGTCGCAGGACAAATAGACTTCTCAGGGATACTTTTCACAAGTTGCTCGCAAGGAGCGGGAAGCTCTAACACTTGGGAGTATAACAATGGACATGATTGTCTATCAGCCACATGTACAATTAACTGTATAGGGCCATGGGCTACCATCAAGGACTGATCCTGCTTATCTGAAGGCAACATATATGTATGATCAGACAATAGCAGGGATTGACATTCAAGCAAGGTTTTATCCTTTATTAATGACTTTGGACAATAGAGGGGTTCTAAGTTATCTGGCCGCAGCTGATTTTGCCGCGGCCGGAATGTTCACATGAGAAAGGTGCGAACTACCAAAAGTTTGCACCTTTCTCATGTGAACACACTTACATACTACGGGGGCTGCAGGGGTTTCCCCGTAACCCCCCGCTCACTATACTAAAAAGTGCCTAACCTCCATCCAAGGCATCCTCAACACTCATCCTCTCTTCCTCTTCTCCCTCATACATTGCACATTCATGGAAAATATCAGGTTTCACTGGATCAGCTACAAATGTTTCAGGATTGACTAGATGACAGCGTACAGGATGTATAGATGCATTCGATAGAATAACCTCATACCCTGAGACTCTTTGGGTCATCACAATCGAATTGAATTTTTTCAAGATCGCAGAGACCGCATGCTCCACATACAATGTCACTGGGCAACCCATGGTAATGGTTGAAGACTTTTGAATTGCAAAAGCTGCTGCTACTAAAGCTTGTTCACAAGGGAACTGTCCTTGCATCACTGGGTCTAGGAGTCCACTATAGTATGTTAAATGTTTATGGAGTAGTGATATTTGCTGGTCCAGGACCACAGTCTACTTGCCCATTTGAATGAGAAAACAAACACAATGTTTTTTTGTAATTCATGGTCACCAAGACCAGAGCATTGCTGATCGTGGCCTTGAGTTCCCGAAAAAGCAAGTCACCATCTCCTCCAACCATTCTATCAGACCTTTTGCCTTTTGCACTCCCTTAAGCACCTGTAGTAAGGGCCTCGTGTAACTAGAGTAGTCAGAAATCCATGATCAACAATAGTTACAGAGTCCCAAAAACAACTGCATTCATTTCAGTGCAATGGGCTGGGACATATTCTGAACTGCAGTGGCTCTCTCTGGCATCACCTTCCTTCCTGCAGGCAATATCACTTGCTCCAAATATACTACCTCTGGCAGTATAGCAATCTTTAATTGTCCACTTTGTACCCCTTCTATGCAAGCAGGGCGAGGATCGTTATTGAATCTCCTTAGTAATTCGTCCAGGTACTGAGTTACTTTACTGAACACATGCAAATTCCCTACATCCATTTGAAGCACCCTGTTAAAAACACTCAGAGATTCACAGTACCCCTGGGACAACCTTGTGTGCTTAAATATCTGACCATGATCCATAAACGCTGTGAGGTTCTGAGAATAGGGATGTAAGGGGATCAAGAAAAATGCATTCCTCAAATCGATCACTGTGAAGTGCGTCGACCCAGTAGGGATATTACAAAGAATGGTAGCAGAATTGGGTACCGCTGTGAATTCCACCCCAACAGTATTATGGAGAGGGCATGTATCCTGGACCATCCTCCAACTGGACCCCTTCACTTTCTTCATAAGGTAGATGGCTTTGTTACATGGGGACACAGAAGGTTGTATTCTCCTTGCTTCAACAATGCTATAATGGTCTCATACATCCCTTTGGCCGCTCTCTAGATATGCAGTACTGCTTAACCCATGATAATATGGCAGGAGGTTTCAATGTTATACATACCGCTCCAACATTCTTTAACAAACCCACATTATGGGGATTGGCTGGTACATAAATGGTCCGGCACTTTCTCCAAAAACTCCTTCAAATGTGGCAATGTATGTCTAATGATGAGCATGGTCTCTGGTACTTCCCTTTGATCTATTGCTATCTGGCAAGGCATCACAATCTCAAAAAACATCTCTCCTGTGTCTTCTGTGTTTTCGAACAACTGCTCATCGGACATGTCCTTTAGCAATAAGGTCAGATTGATGCACAGAACTGTGAGCCTCTCTCTGCCTTCCTTGTCAGTGCCTTAGAGAACCACCCTGTTCTTCATAATGCCTACTCCTTCTAGGAGAACCATTACAATGGTGCCTGGTGTTACCTCTTGTAGCACAGCAGGCCAAAACTAAAATTAAATTGGTACCCGCAATGTCTGATTTCCGATTCCTACTACCCAATTCAACAAAATCATTACCCCATAAAGAAACAAAGTTGAATGTACAGGGACCCCCTTTATCACTACAGTTTGCATGCAAACTTGCCACTTCTCATACTGGATACAAACGTGGAGTTGAGCATACTTTACATTCCTCTGTGAAAGCGCTCAACATGTGGAGTCGACTCAAGAGATATGCAATACAACAAAGGAGCAGATACATTTTGTGCACCTACCTTAACATGTAGATCTTCAATATAGCCCCAGAGAATTGCTGCGTGCCCATTGTTGTGCCTGACAAGGGGAACTCACCTTCCTTGATGCAAGCCCCTGTATCGACCATGAACGGAAACGTGTTGCCACCTACCTGCACACCTATCCAGGTTTCCTCTTCTGGATCAGTGGTTACAGATAGGACTGGACATATCAGAGATCCCTGTGGACTGTCCTAATCCTGATACACATTAGCCCCACCTTTTGTGGCTACTCTATACTCTTCATTTCCTTCTCTTGCATGTTTTTCCAAAAATTCACATATGTGCTTGATGTTCTTAGCCTCCATCCATGCTACATTGTCTAAATCGTGCTGGACTTCCTTTGTTAGCATGTGGTAAAAAATGGTAATTTTCTTATACAACGCTTCCCACATCTTTTCCCTCCACATCTCCTGAGTTAACTGGATGTGTGCGGCAAGATCATCATCTAACTTCATTGTTTTGGCCAAAATAGAATTTATATTGGGCATATCGGGATACATAATCTGCAGGGCCCCCATACCTGTGCCCTATAATTATGAAATGCTGCTCCATTGTGGGTGTTTGTATTCAACTGAACTTCAGGATACCCCACTCGCCTCCAAACCTCATCTTAACCTTCTCCCATTAGAACCATAAATAAGCTTTTCAAGTCCCCTTTGTCCAACAGGACACCGGCAGAATGTTTCTCTAATGAATAAAACAATTTCCCCACCCCGGCAGTGAGCGAAGAAAACATCTTCATTAAATTATTCTGGTCCATGTTTACCCCATCAATCTCCTAGTAGTCACTATAGCCATGCGAGTACCACAGTACATCCTAAGACCCCATGGTGTACTCTTTGTCAGTATCACAGTGCCTCCTAAGACCCCATGGTGTACTCTCTGTCACTGCTACTGGAAAATTAGATGGAGCTGCTACACCCTGCTCTGCCTGCTCAACATCTGGCTCCCATTCACCTTTATCTCCTTCTCCTGTTTATCACCTCCCCTGATACTTCTATAGGCACAGAAGCATACTTGGCACTACCGTAGGTTGCTGGTTCCCATTCTCCCTACTCAAATCCTTTACCTATAGCAATGCTTCTGTCCTCCATGTCCACATTGACCTCCATGATAACGGACTTTTCTAAACTAACAAGAACTTGTCCATGCCTCCGCCTTCCGTCCCCTATGTCCTTTGCTTGTCTATTCACTTCTTCCCCCTCTTCACTTCGGTGCTGTCGTAACAGCACTACCTCTCATTCCATTAGCCTCAGCGCTTCTTCCAATATATTTGACAGGGAAAATGTTTCAGATAAGCCGGTAGGCGCCGCAACCTTATCACAAGCAAATGATGTTTTTCCATACAGTTTCTAATAATTAATGGAGTCATTAGTGTCAATCCAGTTTGTCTCAAATAACTTTGCTTACAGCTCCGAAAAATATGTTTTACAGGTGTCCAATGATAAGCCCCAGTGCGAATGAATTCTTCCACATTTGCGTGTCAGTTCTTTCAAATCCGCACATCTATTGGAAAGAATACTGTGTGAGAGTACTTCATACATAGAGTTGGGAGGATACACTAGAATGTTAAAATATAGGGAAACATGTTCCATCTTACACATGTCCTCATAGAGACATGGCCCAGCTCATATCTTATTCTGGCACCAAGCACACACAGAGGTAGTGCCAGAACTCTCCTTCAACAAATTCCTTCCAATCTCTCTAAGATAGCCCAGTCATCCAAGTGCCAGCACTCTAAACCATACACTACAGCAGAGACAACCGTTTTACTTTATCAAATCTAACCAATGGAATAAATTAGAAGCGACAATACCTGTGTTTGATCCTCTTCTTACACAGGGCAGATCTTTTTCTTTAGAATTCAGAATAAATGTAGTTTATTTGCTTTATTATAAATTTGAAACTCTTAATATTAAAAATAAAAATGTTACTTTCAATTTCTGTCCAGCAATTCCAATTAAAGTTATGACTTATTTTCCTCCTCCCAGAAAAAAACGAATTATGTTGAGCTTGTTTGCGTTTGCGTTAACAGATTCATTCAATTCCAAATAGGTAAGGGGCCTGTTTATATCCCTCTGAAGCCCAATAGGAGTACAGTCCAACAAAAGGATGTTGTCAGTTTACATCAAATATTGAATGTGTGCTAGGCCAATAAGTGGCAGAAAGCACATCAGCTTAATACATGCTGACTCTAGATCCAACCAACAAATAGAGGTTAAAGAGGCAGGGAGCTAAAACACATTCTTGCCTCAAACCTCTGTAGGTTCTGATAGGAGCTTTTACTTTTTCGTTTTCAGAAGCCTTTGCAACAGTTCTAGTTGCACATGTGGAGTGTGATGATTATTCCAAAGAGAGCTGAATCTATACCCCAGGAGTCCAATTTCTGCCGTAACCTGGCTCTATTCACAAGATAGAATACAGCAGATAAATCCATGCTAACTGCAAATACACCTGAAGCCCTTCTGCGTACAGTTTTCGATAGCAGGCCACTATGTACTGTGAGGAACCTCGGGGCATCCTCACTTATTTTCCCCATGTATCCTCCTCTCGTGTGGCCAGGGAAAGGCCATCGCTCTTGGATCTTGACCCTAGGGGTGGATGTGTGAGGGAGGATCACCTTGGTGGAGGAGACTTGGGGAGTGGGGATGAGGCGTCCTTAGGTGAGACATGGTATCCCCCATTTCCCTTACATAATGAGTCTTCTACCCCTCAAGCCTTTATGGGCTACTGTCAATCACTTCCCTGATTTTCCCCTAAAACATTCCCCAAGAAATACCAGTTTTGGTACTCGGACGAGGAAGAGACCCACTAGAGAAACACATCCTCATTTTATTCACACACGCACATACAGACATCTGTTGTGTACTGGGACGACGAGGAGGCCAGCAAGAGTAATGCAGGAATCCAGTTTCAACAGTGAGCAGTCTAGTCCTTTTTGGATCAATCATTGTGACAGGAACTATATAAGCCGGAAGTATTACGCAAATGGAGTCAGCTGTGGAAGCCAGGCAGCAGACTGATTGGTGAAAGCAAACCCCTCTGGGAAAATGGCATGGCAAGAGGAGCACTCAGACCCTTTGAAGGATACAGAGTGTACGCAGCGGGAAGCAAAGCTGAAGGACGTTGGAGGCTGGTGGCAACTTCAAGAGAAGAACCGGCATGACCATGCGCAGTAGTTGTATAAGGCTCGAGCTGCAGGGGGAGCATCGCAGGGTGAGCGAAGCCACGGAGAGCCACTGGGTGGCTGAACAAGACACCGCACTGAGTAGACAAGGCTCGTTGCGACAGGGGGCCTCGTGAAGATGCCATAAGCTCAGACCGGTGAGCCAACCAAGCAACAGGTGGGACACGAGGTTGGCAGGTGAACACGTGATGAACACCAAGTTGAATGAACACAAATATTTCAAGTGAAAAGGATAATAAGCACTTTTGAATGCCCATCTGGGTGAAAGCAAGTTTGTGAAAATTATTGATACACAGAACTGTATGATATGAGATGGCCAAGAGAAGTTACTGAACTGCATGCTATGAGAAACAAGCATTGGCAAGAGACACAAGCGACATTGGTGAACAAATATTGGCAAGGGTATCTGCAGAAAGGATCCAATACAAAAATACCTAATGAGAAATTACCAATTTTTTGTTCATTTTTATTAAAAATAGATGGGGCTGGGGTAAGGGGATCAGTTAGGGTAGAGGGAATTGGGGGAGGATGCGAAGGGTCTTCCCCTGCATTATTAAAAAAATTTATTGATTTAAAAAAAACTCAGTAATTTCTCAGTAGGTCATTTTTTCGATCATTTCACGCTAATCCTTGCCAAGAACCAAGAGAAGTTAAGGAATTGTAGGGTATGAGAAAACAAGCATTGCCAAGAGCCACAAAAGCATTGGTGAACAAACATTGGCAAGAACCAATTAGGGAACTGTGTGATATGAGAAACAAGCATTAGCAGGAGCAAGGAAAATACAGGAAAGTGCAACAAGTGCATGGTGGCAAATCAAGCCCTGATACAACATTGATAGGATGTGCACATCCTATCAATTTTAGCACATCACCATGACAACTTAGGGAAACAGAAGACTCCCAGTAGTAACTTGTAAATTATGTACATTAGGCCCATGAATGCATTGCATATTTTCATTTGTATATTTTTCTTGTTTAAATGTCATTGTGTTATGTACACCTGCAATACTAATGCTCAAACTGTCTGTAACCACACCGTGATACCCCAGAGTCTGGGTGTGTAATAAGTGAAATAAATAAAATTAATAAATGATGTGTGAGTGAATCAATCACAAATGTCAAGCTGAGGCAGTGACAATGTGAAAAGGAAGCATGACCTGTAATGGGTGGATCCTGTGCTCCAACAACCGTGCCTAGACTGAGTACACACCCCCTATGGAAAAGCCAATGAAAGAATCCACAAACAAAGCTTGTGTTTGCATGGCTTGTGTGATCTGAAATCAAGGAACTGAACTGAATATATGAACTGGTGAAAGGTAACCATATCAAGAGAGCTTGGAAGTGTCACAAGGATCATGTTGTTTTGAAAAACTGAAAGTCTTGAATTCTTGGGGATGAGAACCCCTGTATCTTGTGAACTGTCCCGAACTTGGGGAAGCGAAACCTGATTACAAGCCAAAAGCTGGAAGAAACTTGAACTCTTATCTTATTATTTTGATGCTGACATCGATACACACTAAATATACATGTAGTAGTGAGGGCAAGTATAGGGTTTTGACACAGCCAGGCATTTGCTTTGGATTTACTGACAAAGACTATCCTTAGGTTCCTTTAGGTAGGGAATCCCACCTCAGAATAGGGAAAGTTAGGCCTTTTTCCATCCTGCAATTTAGTTAATAAAAGTTTAAAGATTAAACTGTTATCTGTTGTCTGTGTCTCCTTCGCGAGGCCTTCACAGTACCCATTTAGATGGCAACCCACATGTTTTGTGAAGCCTGGTGGGGATCTATCCTTCATGTAGCCACAGCCCATTTTTGCAGTTCCTTAAGAATTACTGATGCAATGACTTTCCTGGTCACGCTCAGAAATGAAATAGGACAATAGTTCAATGGAGATGATCGTTCTCCATTTTTATTAATCTGAACTATTATAGCGGTGAAACATGACTTTGTCAACTGTTTACTATGTGTAATCTGTTTAACTAGATCTGTAAGAATCTTAAACCACAGGACAGAGTTGTTTTTTAAACAGGGTTTGATGGTCCATCTGGACCAGGAGCTTGAGAGTTTTAGCTAAATCTATTATTATTTGGTGCTCATCCGCCCCTCTTTTAAGATTCCAGGGCCCTCTATCCCCCTCCTCTGCGATGGTTCGAGACAAAGGTGATCTAAAATAGAGTTGTGAAAAGTGTCCAGACAAAGCCTCTTCAGGTACAGGATAACATTGTAGTGAGAATTAGTGACATGCACTACCATTTAGAATATGCCAAAATTCTTTGTTGCATCTTTGGCATATGGTCTTGACTATCGTTAATAAACATCTGCTGCTTTTTAAACATTAACCAGTTCTTACTGAGTTGTTTAAGTTTGGCAACCAGAGAGGTATACCTACATCTCCTAGAGAACATATTTGCACTTTCATTTCCATTTTTTTAGATACTACTTCAGAGTCAAAGCTGGATGTTCTGGTAAAATACCTGTTGTCTGATAATCCGTCAGATATGAAATGGTGAATGAACCAGTTAAAGTTCCCAGGGACAAGACGTGACTCATGTTCTCGTAATTCAGGAAGAAGATAGAGTTTCAGCCAATTTCGCATTTAAGTACACAATTTTCTTTGGATTGCAAAAAACGTGATTCCCTTTCTTACACACGATTAAGGAAGTCACAGATGGGATTATTTCACATTTGGTTAATTCAAAGCTGAACTCTGTATACAACCATATACAGCCAATTATGGCCACTCCGATTGGTGGCAATAACTTGGAATTTAGAACAGTGATGCAACAATGGGGCAGGAACAAATACATAATCAAAATGAGAAGAACTTGTATCTCTGTGCCAGGTAGGGCCCCTGCAATATTGTTGCCAACATTTTCATTTGATTTAACAAGACACCAGGAATCCAAAAACAATGTCCAACAAACACTCTTCCTTGTCTGGCCGGAAAATAGACCTCCTAAAATGTCCACATCATTTCATTCATACCAGGTTCTGTTAAAATCGGCTGCAATAATTATATTTTTAAATGGCCCTCCTCCAACTAAGAAGAATGAATTTCATCAATGGCCTCTAGGAAGCTATCAAAGTTTCAAGTATATGGATTCCAATAAAGATCTATCATTAGCAGAGCGAATGAGCAGTTGAGATACCGCTTTAAACATAAGAGACCAGGCGTTTTTTCTAACCATATTGTTGTATTAAGAAACTTTGTGTTATCCACTGCTACCAAAATCCATCCCATTCGACTTCCTTTACTAGGGTGGAACGCTTTCCGTAGTAAAGTGGTATAACAGTTCAAAACAGAGGTATCATAAAGCCACACTTCTTGAAGCAAAATTACTGCATGGCAATTAAATACATGGGCCTCAGTTACATAGCAAAACAAAAAACAATGTCCACTTCAATTCCATGAAATGAGTTTAAGATCCAAAGTGCCAAAAAGGCTAAAAACACTACGTGATGTCCCAGTGGTTTGAGTCAGGCTGTGATGCGAATTTCTGTCAGTTCAATGCTTTGTACGATGTCACCTGCACAGTGTACTGATGTTGAACCCAGACAGGTTACAAGCCTCTGCTGAGGTAATGTGGCTTCAAACCGGTTCAATGAATACAAGCACAGGTTCATAGTTCAAAGGTGAGTATCAAATGCAGCACTGTGGGCCCTGGTGGTTTGGAAGTGCTGATCACTATTATAATTCATCTACAGCTCGTTCGAGCGATGAAAACGATGAAAACAGGAGGCCTGGCTGCTTGGATGCTGTGAGACCCACTGCAAGTGCTCTAGAAAAGGGTGAGTTATTTTCAGTCTCTGCTCACCAAGCCTAGAGGGTTTTGCTACCAGAGTGCTAGGGCTTGGTCTTCAGAAGAGTAATTCCAAATGTTCCCAGGCCTTTTTATCCTCTGTTTGTTGGATTTAGAGTCAGCATTTATTCAGCTGCTGTGCTTTCTGCCACTTATCGGCCTAGCACACATTCAATAGTTGATGTAAGCTGACAACATCCTTTTGTTGGGTTGCTCTCCAAACACGGTCCAAAGGAATTCTTCCAGAGTTACTTGATGGTCCAAAGGTGAATCAAAAACGAAGTGAAAGACCTACTCTTTTATAGCAGATTGGATGAAAGCAAGCCTTGTTTAAGGGGTCCCATCTTTGTCTTTGAAATAGATGACCCTTGCCTGCTGATGTCATTCCCAGAATGCCCTGTTCCTCTTTGAGTGGAGAGGAAAGGAAGGAAAGAAAATCTCACAGTAAAGCAAGATGGTGGAACCCTTACTCATGGTAAGCATCAAATCAATGTGGCTTTAATAATTATGTGTAATAGCCACCATACCAAAACCTAGGTAAGTCGTATATTTCCAGATTGTGCTGCCACCAGGGGAAGTTAAGTATAAATATTATGATTTTGGAACATAGGTGCAGAGTTAAATGCAACTTCTGCACTGCAGGACATTTTCTGCCACTGTAGTTGGCAAACAAGACACATGGGACCTCTGAATTTGCTTTGTGTCAGTAGAGAGCAGGAGCTCCATATCAGTATACTGATAAAGCAGTGAACAGGCGTACACTGTGGGCCTAATTACGACTTGGGCGTTAAGGGATACCGGGCACTGTTAAGGAGACCGGTGCCTGTAATCCCTTACCGCCCAATTCCGAGGCCCGTTATTAGCGCCTTCCCCCTTCCCATTGAGCCCTATGGGGGCTCAAATGGGAATGGGGAATGGCATTTGGAATGGGGATTTACGGAGTCTGCCTAGGGCGGAATGTCCCGGTAAGTTCCCTCTCCACCAGACCAGACCCAGACACGATTTTGGAGGCAGCCATGGTGCTACTAGCGCCATGGCTACCTCCAAAGTCGTAATGAGGACCTATGTGTTTTGCAAAGAGTTTAATGAAAAGGGGTTGAGTTAGCAGACCACAATTTCTGTGATGAATTATTTGCATCATTCTATCATTAAAACAAATACAAAACTAGGGCTTTTACCCCCTTGCAAGATGACAATCTTTCAAAGCATATTGATAAGATGTTTAAAATACATGTTCAAGATAACAGAACAATCTTGGACAAAGGGAAAATCTAGGAATATGACATTGTTTATGGAGAATATGACCGTTATGTTTCAAAGCCTGATGGGGCAACATTTAGTGTTTACTTCACACTAAGGCATTCCGAGTATTCAAGGTCATACCATAATGATCTCATGAGTAAAAAACAATAACATTACATTTGATGTTTGCTTCCACATTTTGGGAGTAAAAGAAACTAATAGTCATGGTATTTGATCTGGACAGCTGATGTATCATGCTGGCATGCCACATGTATACCTGGGACTTGGGAATTCTACATGTCGCCCCTTCATCCTTTCCATGGCGGCCTGTCACAGATCCTGATCAGACACGCTGGAGACAGAAGTATTTCCAGTGTGTTTACTCCCAAAAAGCAGGTACGGTTTGGGGGGGGGATGTCGGGAAGGGGGTATGGGGTTA